>NW_017308079.1:15437-17318 GCF_000935625.1 Nanorana parkeri | reverse complement strand
CCCGCCCACTCAGAAGGCCGGGCAGCGTGTAATGACTCGCGACCTAACTTCCCGATTGGTCTGGAAGCTGGGCAATCAGGAAGCCGGACGGCGAGTCATTACACGCCCCCTGGCTTTCTGGTTGGCTTCATGCTCCCTCGTTGGCTTCCTGGCCAATCAGGAAGCTGGGCGCAGTGTAATGACGTGTTCCTGGCTTCCTGATTGGCCAGCTTCTCGGCCAATCTGGAGGCTGAGCAACGCGTCATTACACGGCGCCCGGCTTCCTGATTGGCCAGAAAGCCGGCTCCGTGCTTTCTCGTCACCTGGTGAGGAGGGAGCATGGATACGGCTTCCCTGCTAATCAGGAAGCCAGGTGGCGAGTCATTACACGCCGCCTGTCTTCCTTAATGGGATCGGTATTAGGTATCGGCGAGTACCGGGGAAAAAAATATCGGTACTCAATACGGAAAGACCGGTATCGGTGCATCCCTACTGTATGGTCAACTCGGCTCTTTAGCAGCGACAAGGTCAAGTACACTGTATGGCCTAAAAGTATGTGAACCTCTCCCCCAAAAGATTGCGTACAGGTGTTCCCAGGGAAGGTTCGGGTAAGGCTACACCATACAAAGACATTGTAGACAATTGTGTTCTTCCAACCTTGGTGAAGACCCTCCTCTGTTCCACTATGACTGTCCCCTGTGTACAAAGCCAGCTCCATAAAGACATGGTTTGGCCAGCTTGGTGTGGAAGAAGGACACTTGAGGGTCCTGCACAGAGCCCTGACCTCAACCCTACTGAACACCTTGGGGATGAATTGGAATGCGAACTGCGAGCCCGGCCTTCTCGTCCAACATCAGTACATAAGAGTAATTGCCATTTTGGCTGACTGAGCACCACAGACACACTCCAAAATCTGGTAGAAAACCTAAGTAGAGGTTATCATAGCTGCAAAGGTGGGGCAACTCCATAGTAATAGTATGTCCAACTGGTCTAATATTTCGGTGTATCTGATCGGATGGCTGATACTGTAGCCTGGTGTTGGTGCCTTCATTATGTACCTACCTAGGTTCAGCCATATTCGCTTATCATAATCTTCATGTGTTGTTTCAGGGATGACCTGCCAGGCCAAGAGCTCTTACTTGGAAAACGAAATCATCTGGGGTCACCGTTTCGAGCCCTGCATGACCCTGGAGAAAGGCGCCTTCCGTGTGGACTACAAACGCTTCCACAAGACCTTCGAGGTCCAGCTGCCGCACTGTAGCGCCAAGGAGATGGAGGAGATGCGGGATCTGGAGGGCTCGGAGTTCAGCTTCTACTGGGAGAATGAAGACTTCCTCACTGGGCGCCGTCACACCATGACGGACAGGGGGGATGAGGAGGAGGATGAAGAGGAGGAGGAAACACGTACACAAGGAGAAGGTTTTTCCGACCGCAGCAGGCGGCTGATTGGAAACATCGCAGAAGAACGCAGCTTGGACTTCAACGGCAGCGATTATAACCTCTGAGCATGATGGACAAATGTGGACTTAGTATGGTGGAGGATATAGCCAGGACACAAGCTGAAGGCCAACTCAAGCCAACTCTGATATTCCGGTTTTGTGTGGTTGGTGACCAGTTCAGCTGTAGGCGGACTTCTTCTAGGATTCCAAAAATTCTACTTCTGCCCAATAAAAGTTATAGAACGTTGTCACCTTCCCCTGAAGGGTTTTCCATAGAAGGAACCAATATTTTAGGTGTCCAAAGTGACCCCATCATTCTGGGCTTGTGGAAGGGATGGAGGTCTTAAGGGGAGGTCCCACCAATTGTATAAGGGATGGAGGTCTTCAGTAGGGTTCCACCAATTGTGGAAGGGATGAAGGTCATCAGGGGGTCCCACCAATTGTGGAAGGGATGAAGGTCATC
>NW_017308079.1:11270-15296 GCF_000935625.1 Nanorana parkeri | reverse complement strand
GGGGTGTCACACCACTTGTAGAAAGAATAGAGGTCTTCAGGGGGGTCCTACCACTTGTAGAAGGAATAGAGGTCTTCGGGGGGGTCACACCACTTGTAGAAGGGATAGAGGTCTTCAGGGGGGGGTCCTACCACTTGTGAAAGGGATAGAGGTCCTTAGGGGGGTCCCACCACTTGTGGAAGGGATGGAGGTCTTTGGGGGGAAGGGGGTCACACCACTTGTGGAAGAGATAGGTCTTCAGGGGTGGTCCCACCACTTGTGGAAGGGATGAAGTGATTCACTGTTTAGGTGACCACTCAAAACTGATGTTTTAGCATTGGGTGGAGTTCTGTAAAGCCAAAACATATTTTTTACACTGATATTTCAGTTGTGTGTGGTTTGTGACCAGTTCAGCTGTAGGCGGACTTCTTCTAGGAGGACTCCAAATAGTCTATTCCTACCCAATAAAAGTTATACAACGTTGTCACCTTCCCATAAAGGATTTTCCACAAAAGGAACCAATATTTTAGGTGTCCAAATAACCCCATCATCCTGGGCTTGTGGAAGGGATGGAGGTCTTCCAGGGGTCCCACCACTTGTGGAAGGGATGGAGGTCTTCGTGGGGGTCCCACCACTACAAGAGAAGTTGCCCCACCAAGTGACTCACCACTAAAGTGACCGCTCAAACCTGAGGTTTTGGCATTGGTTAGAGTTCATGAAGGACTTTTTGTCTTCTTATCCTTTGTATGGAGTGGGGGAATAATGAGAACCCGTCGGGATTAGATTGCTGGGTGTGTTTTGGCTTTACATAAACCTTACCCATCACTCGAGGGACTCTATGTCCTCCTTCGTCCTGCTGGCTTCTGACTAGAAGGGCCCGCAGCTCCTCAGTAGCCTGGAAATGACTCAGGAGGTCAACAATTGTAAATATCACCAAGACCCACCATAGAGTGTAGTACGGCAAGAGGCAGTTAGCTCCGCCCATTGCCTTCATTGCATCATACCATTGTCCCATCTGCAAGGACTGTCAGTACATTTGTGGATTGCTGGAAACACTGATAGGCTGGAGAACACCAGGCGGAGTTGGTGCTAAATTCAAATGTGTTAGGTGACTCCTCCCAGATAATGCTCAACTCGTCCAATCAGATACTTCACGAGGCTGTATGAATAAATCCCTGACATGTAACAATAAAGAGTAACTCCATCACTGTTCAGCAAAGCTCCGCCTCTTATCAATAAGAAGCCGTCCTTAAGCTCCAGCCAGTGACTCCGCCTAGGCTGAGATGATGTCACCAGTATGCTGGAGGCAGGAGGAAGCATTTCCTCGGTCTCCCCTCCCCAGTGATCAGTCTGCTGCAGGCAGGAGGAAGCATTTCCTCAGTCTACCTTCCACCACTGATCAGTCTGCTGCAGGCAGAAGGAAGCATTTCCTCAGTCTCCCCCCCAGCCCTTAATCACTCAGACTGTACAAGCTTTTCTTTAACATTAATTTTTTAATCCCACTTCTAGTCCCCCCGCAATACTTCTTTTCTGCCACTAGATGTCCTCAGTCTGATGGGCAGCATCATCAAACCTGCTTCCTCTGAGCCCGGGTCACCCTGGACCCGCACCCAGCTTCTGAGTGGACAGAGAAAGGAGAAGTGAGCGCATGAAATGACTGGCTGCTTGTACTGTGATTCCTCAGTCTGAGCTCTGCTGCACAGGGCCTGCAGGGAGCTGAGGCCGGGTCACATTCAGGTACTTACACCACTTAAAATACATTTATTGATCTATTATTGATTACAGAGCTGCATTAATTTGTGTCTTTTATATCTATATTTATAGAGAGAGAGACATATCCCAGTTTACTACAATGATGATGATGATAATAATAACACCATTGTAAAAAAAAATTACATTCTGCACCAACACCATAGTAATAAAAATAATCACATCATTATCAGTACTCATAAGACAATAATTAGTAATATCTGAATAATATAAACATTTATAATTATCCTTCTTATATGACCTGTATTACCAATGAGAGTGGCAGTCGTCAGTGTGCAGTGGGATGGCAGTACACCCAATCCAGCTTTCCGCCATCTTGGTGCTCCCGCTAACTTCCTGTATCCGACTACGTCATATCCGAGCACCTCCCACCTCGCCCTCTGCTAGGAGCTTCTGTGTTCTAATAGAATCAAGGACTGTGGGGAGAGCAAGCATAGCGCATGCGCAGTAGGCCGGCAGCGCCCCGTGACTACATTTCCCGGTATCCCCTGTGCCGTTCTCGCAGTACAATCGGTGCAGTGGAAAAGTGAGTGAGGTGAGAGGAGCTTCGTTTTACCGGCCTGCTATTACTATTACCACTGCTGGGGTGAGAGGCGTTTATTGTTGTCTTGTTATCATTATGGGTGACCAACAATGAGTCGTTCAGGGGGTCTGGGTACTCCCAGGGCGGTGCTTGTGGTCACTTTAGAGGCCTTCTGATCACAGAGATGACCGAACGGATTGGGGCGACCGTCCGAAACAACAGAACGTCATCACAGCTCCCACAAGGTGTTGTTTCCATGGTAACGCAGTAATACCTCGAGCTGAGGATACAGGAAGTGCCCCATGTACAAAGGTTATTGTGTATCTGAAGCCCTAACTTTTTCTTTTGTTGGGAATGGGAAAAGTTAGAACCCCTTTTCAGTTTTTATTGTCCTTGTTCCCCTTCACTTCCTGTCCAGGTGACACAACAGGACATGTAAAGAAATCTAGTGTTCACCAGTAGGAAGATATACCCTCACTTCCTGTTCCCGTGACATTTTTGATTTCCCATCGCTTCCTGTACCACATGGTCACCTCTCATTGTTGGTGTCACTGTAGTGCTGTAGGGGGTCCATGAAGGCACGGCAGGGGACATAGACTTTGACACTTCCCCAAGTGTGGAATACTGAAGAGTCTGGCGGAGAGCCCTGGAACAGAAGAGAGTTAGGAGATACGGGGCGCCCGCGGAGAGAGGTGAGTAGAACTCCTCTTGTATTTTGATTAGATTCTTTTTTTATAGGGAACTGAGGAGTCCCTTTAAATCTAAACTCTAAGCCCCTCCCCCTCTGACTTTTTCTCTCTCTCCTGCTGTCCCTTTAAAGCAGACTCCCTAACGTGATTGACTGTCACAGTGATCACATGACCGGAGCCCTCTCTGATGGTTCCTGATTGTAAACAGCGATCACATGATCGGAGCCCGCCCTGCTGGGTTCGGATTGTAAACAGCGATCACATGATCGGAGCCCGCCCTGCTGGGTTCGGATTGTAAACAGTGATCACATGATCGGAGCTCGCCCTGCTGGGTCCGGATTGTAAACAGTGATCACATGATCGGAGCCGGCCCTGCTGGTTCCTGTTTTTAAACAGTGATCACATGACCGGAGCCCTCCCTGCCGGATTGTACACAGTGATCACATGATCGGAGCCCGCCCTGCTGCTTCCTGTTTGTAAACAGTGATCACATGATTGGAGCCCGCCCTGCTGCTTCCTGTTTGTAAACAGTGATCACATGATCGGAGCCCGCCCTGCCGGATTTTAAACAGTGATCACCTGATTGGAGCCCGCCCTGCTGCTTCCTGTTTTTAAACAGTGATCACATGACCGGAGCCCTCCCTGCCGGATTGTAAACAGTGATCACCTGATCGGAGCCCGCCCTGCTGCTTCCTGTTTGTAAACAGTGATCACATGATCGGAGCCCGCCCTGCTGCTTCCTGATTGTAAACACTGGTTGGAAGCAGTGCATCTATATGCCTATGGTTGGCGGGAGGGGGCTTTAGGGTCCAGGCTGCTGATTGGCCAGTTGCCCGGGTTGGAGAGGCCCAGGTCTGTTGTATGTGGACGTGCGGCGGATTGGGCTCTCCCCCGCAGTGTCCAACATACGACAGGCCTTGCCCCATGTGACAGGTTCCCTTTAAAGGCACTTTAGCCTTTGTGGAACTACAAGTCCCATGAGGCAGTGCAAGACTCTGACAGCCACAGGCATGACTCCCAGAGACAGATGCATGATGGGATTTGTAGTTTGCCTACCCCTGGTAT
>NW_017308079.1:0-9758 GCF_000935625.1 Nanorana parkeri | reverse complement strand
TTCCTGTTTTTAAACAGTGATCACATGACCGGAGCCCTCCCTGCCGGATTGTAAACAGTGATCACATGATCGGAGCCCGCCCTGCTGCTTCCTGTTTGTAAACAGTGATCACATGATTGGAGCCCGCCCTGCTGCTTCCTGTTTGTAAACAGTGATCACATGATCGGAGCCCGCCCTGCCGGATTTTAAACAGTGATCACCTGATTGGAGCCCGCCCTGCTGCTTCCTGTTTTTAAACAGTGATCACATGACCGGAGCCCTCCCTGCCGGATTGTAAACAGTGATCACCTGATCGGAGCCCGCCCTGCTGCTTCCTGTTTGTAAACAGTGATCACATGATCGGAGCCCGCCCTGCTGCTTCCTGATTGTAAACACTGGTTGGAAGCAGTGCATCTATATGCCTATGGTTGGCGGGAGGGGGCTTTAGGGTCCAGGCTGCTGATTGGCCAGTTGCCCGGGTTGGAGAGGCCCAGGTCTGTTGTATGTGGACGTGCGGCGGATTGGGCTCTCCCCCGCAGTGTCCAACATACGACAGGCCTTGCCCCATGTGACAGGTTCCCTTTAAAGGCACTTTAGCCTTTGTGGAACTACAAGTCCCATGAGGCAGTGCAAGACTCTGACATCTGGAGTGATTGTGGATACCCCCGAGGGGTTAACAGCGGGGTCCGCCCCCTTTGTTTCAGATTCCGGGCCCCTCGGCGAGTCGTACAGCTGTGTCCCAAACATTACCAAATACGGCCCTCGGCAGGGAAGAATGGGGGGGGGCACAGCCAGGGGGGCCCGGGGCCAACATATCTCAGTACACTCCTAAATCTCTATCCTCTCCGGAGGCCGTCGGCGCTAAAACGCAAAACGCTTCCCATACTTGGCAGGCGCTCGGACGGTTAACCCCACGCCCCCCTCCACAGATATGTTTCCGTGTAGCTCCTTGTGGCTTTCATACGGTTTGTCCCCCCTCATCGCCGTCCTAATGACATTTTTAAATAAAGCTTTTCCTTTTTTATTGCATATCTTATTTTAGAGGTCCCAGTGCAATGCAGGCAGATCATGCTGGTGGGAGGAGCCGGCAGGGTGCTGTACATCTTATCACATCACAGCACCCTGCCTCTGTATTCCTCTCCAGAGCACTCAGCCCTGATACAAGCAGTGGGAGGAGTTATGCAAATATCAAAATGACTTGATGGGTGGGTGGCAGCTTAGAGGAGTGGGTGGTCCTCGGCAGGCTGTATTTGCATGAAGACCGCCCACATGTGATGCTGAGCCGCCATGACCTGAAATCCAATGAATGAAAGGGGCGGGGCCAAAATCATTAGGGATGGGGAGGAAAGGGCACCCCAACTCACCATTACAGGAACAGCAACTCGTTATTTTTTTGTGTGGATTTCTTAGTTCCCGTTGACTCTCGTCGTTGTCTTTTCACCCGCAGCAAAGTCCGTCTGAGAATTTCCTCCCCTCCTGCGGTGTCTCCTATATCTCCGTCCCCTCCTGCTGGTCGCGATGAACCTGGAACGAGTTCCCAACGAGGAGAAGCTGCAGCTGTGCCGGAAGTATTATCTGGGTGAGATTTGGGGGGGGGGCATGAGTGGCATAGATGGCGAGTAAGGCAAGTCGTCTCTTGAGTCAGTCGCAGGTTGTCACCTGACAGCAGTTCCCATGGGATGATTGTCCCGACCGCTCTATCCCTAACGGGGGGATGATTGACAGGCCCCCAGTCTGCCCCGCCCACCTATGACATCAATAGTTGAATGACAAGCCGGGAGAATCCCAGTCTGCCCCGCCCACCTATGACATCAATAGTTGATCGACATGTCGGGAGAATCCCAGTCTGCCCCGCCCACCTATGACTACAATAGTTGATTGGCGGGCCGTATTAGGGAGGAGTTTCCCGGAGTTCAGATTTGGGGGTGACATTTTGTTTTGCAGGCGGATTCGCGTTGCTGCCTTTCCTCTGGTTGGTGAACGTTCTCTGGTTCTTCAAGGAAGCTTTCTTCAAGCCGACCTACACGGAGCAGACTCAGATACAGAGCTGTGAGTTTCAGGTCTGGGTGGAGGAGGAGGAGCTCTCTGTACATACGGGTCTGGGTGGAGGAGGCGGTACATACGGGCCTGGGTGGAGGAGGGGGAACTCTCTGTACATACGGGTCTGGGTGGAGGAGGAGGAGCTCTCTGTACATACGGGTCTGGGTGGAGCTCTCTGTACATACGGGTCTGGGTGGAGGAGGGGGAACTCTCTGTACATACGGGTCTGGGTGGAGGAGGAGGAGCTCTCTGTACATACGGGTCTGGGTGGAGCTCTCTGTACATACGGGTCTGGGTGGAGGAGGGGGAACTCTCTGTACATACGGGTCTGGGTGGAGCGGGTCGGAGCCCACCAGCACATACGTGCCTGTTCCTTGCTGGTGATTGGTCCGGCACTGTCACATGATGGCCACTGTCGGCACCAGTTGGAGCTCAGCCTGGGAGTATACACGGGGATGGGGCAGAACATTGGGGGAGTGCATGCTCCTGGGGTTAGTAATGGTGTGTAAATCATGAGACTGGCTGAGCAGAGTTGAGCTGATGTCTTTCCTCCGGCAGATGTGAAGCGATCGGCGTTCGGCCTCTTCGTGTGGCTGGTGATTCTGACCACCTGGATCAGCGTCTACCAAACCCATCGCGCCGGCTGGGGGGCGACCGGCGACTACCTGTCCTTCACAATCCCGCTCGGCATCCCCTGATTGACGAGGGACTGCGACCTGCCACACGGGACCAGCTTCCGTCCACCAGCATTAAACGGACACTAAGGACACTGCAACCAATTCCTGGACTCATGGCCCCACCCCCTTTCCTCCCAGGGGCGGGGCTGGATTGTTCTGAAATAAAGTTGTGATTAAGGACTCCCCCGAGTCACTCTGTTCTCTCTGTCCGGCAACGTTCTCCGCTCTGCACGTCTGAGGTGGGCGTGGTTAGAAATTTGGGTGTGTGAGCTAACCAATCAGTGATGAATTAGAGAGTCGGTCATTCCATCCATATAACAGGTGAGGACCTCATGGGGTTCCCGGTATGTAGGAGGAGCTCCGTCCATATAACAGGTGAGGACCTCATGGGGTTCCCGGGATGTAGGACAAGCTCCATCTATATAAGAGGTGAGGAAGTCATGGGGTTCCCGGTATGAAGGAGGAGCTCCGTCCATATAACAAGTGAGGACCTCATTGGAGTTCCCGGTATGAAGGACGAGCT
Organism: Nanorana parkeri; assembly: GCF_000935625.1. Lineage (NCBI taxonomy): Eukaryota > Metazoa > Chordata > Amphibia > Anura > Dicroglossidae > Nanorana > Nanorana parkeri. The sequence goes on along the minus strand of NW_017308079.1, from coordinate 6,539 downwards.
CCATCCATATAACAGGTGAGGACCTCATGCGGTTCCCGGTATGTAGGAGGAGCTCCATCCATATAACAGGTGAGGACCTCATGGGGTTCCCGGGATGTAGGATGAGCTCCATCTATATAACGGGTGAGGACCTCATGGGGTTCCCGGTATGTAGGATGAGCTCCATCCATATAACAGGTGAGGACCTCATGGGGTTCCCGGGATGTAGGAGGAGCTCCATCCATATAACAGGTGAGGACCTCATGGGGTTCCCGGGATGTAGGAGGAGCTCCATCCATATAACAGGTGAGGACCTCATGGGGTTCCCGGGATGTAGGAGGAGCTCCATCCATATAACAGGTGAGGACCTCATGGGGTTCCCGGGATGTAGGAGGAGCTCCATCCATATAACAGGTGAGGACCTCATGGGGTTCCCGGGATGTAGGAGGAGCTCCATCCATATAACAGGTGAGGACCTCATGGGGTTCCCGGGATGTAGGAGGAGCTCCATCCATATAACAGGTGAGGACCTCATGGGGTTCCCGGGATGTAGGAGGAGCTCCATCCATATAACAGGTGAGGACCTCATGGGGTTCCCGGGATGTAGGAGGAGCTCCATCCATATAACAGGTGAGGACCTCATGGGGTTCCCGGGATGTAGGAGGAGCTCCATCCATATAACAGGTGAGGACCTCATGGGGTTCCCGGGATGTAGGAGGAGCTCCATCCATATAACAGGTGAGGACCTCATGGGGTTCCCGGGATGTAGGAGGAGCTCCATCCATATAACAGGTGAGGACCTCATGGGGTTCCCGGGATGTAGGAGGAGCTCCATCCATATAACAGGTGAGGACCTCATGGGGTTCCCGGGATGTAGGAGGAGCTCCATCCATATAACAGGTGAGGACCTCATGGGGTTCCCGGGATGTAGGAGGAGCTCCATCCATATAACAGGTGAGGACCTCATGGGGTTCCCGGGATGTAGGAGGAGCTCCATCCATATAACAGGTGAGGACCTCATGGGGTTCCCGGGATGTAGGAGGAGCTCCATCCATATAACAGGTGAGGACCTCATGGGGTTCCCGGGATGTAGGAGGAGCTCCATCCATATAACAGGTGAGGACCTCATGGGGTTCCCGGGATGTAGGAGGAGCTCCATCCATATAACAGGTGAGGACCTCATGGGGTTCCCGGGATGTAGGAGGAGCTCCATCCATATAACAGGTGAGGACCTCATGGGGTTCCCGGGATGTAGGAGGAGCTCCATCCATATAACAGGTGAGGACCTCATGGGGTTCCCGGGATGTAGGAGGAGCTCCATCCATATAACAGGTGAGGACCTCATGGGGTTCCCGGGATGTAGGAGGAGCTCCATCCATATAACAGGTGAGGACCTCATGGGGTTCCCGGGATGTAGGAGGAGCTCCATCCATATAACAGGTGAGGACCTCATGGGGTTCCCGGGATGTAGGAGGAGCTCCATCCATATAACAGGTGAGGACCTCATGGGGTTCCCGGGATGTAGGAGGAGCTCCATCCATATAACAGGTGAGGACCTCATGGGGTTCCCGGGATGTAGGAGGAGCTCCATCCATATAACAGGTGAGGACCTCATGGGGTTCCCGGGATGTAGGAGGAGCTCCATCCATATAACAGGTGAGGACCTCATGGGGTTCCCGGGATGTAGGAGGAGCTCCATCCATATAACAGGTGAGGACCTCATGGGGTTCCCGGGATGTAGGAGGAGCTCCATCCATATAACAGGTGAGGACCTCATGGGGTTCCCGGGATGTAGGAGGAGCTCCATCCATATAACAGGTGAGGACCTCATGGGGTTCCCGGGATGTAGGAGGAGCTCCATCCATATAACAGGTGAGGACCTCATGGGGTTCCCGGGATGTAGGAGGAGCTCCATCCATATAACAGGTGAGGACCTCATGGGGTTCCCGGGATGTAGGAGGAGCTCCATCCATATAACAGGTGAGGACCTCATGGGGTTCCCGGGATGTAGGAGGAGCTCCATCCATATAACAGGTGAGGACCTCATGGGGTTCCCGGGATGTAGGAGGAGCTCCATCCATATAACAGGTGAGGACCTCATGGGGTTCCCGGGATGTAGGAGGAGCTCCATCCATATAACAGGTGAGGACCTCATGGGGTTCCCGGGATGTAGGAGGAGCTCCATCCATATAACAGGTGAGGACCTCATGGGGTTCCCGGGATGTAGGAGGAGCTCCATCCATATAACAGGTGAGGACCTCATGGGGTTCCCGGGATGTAGGAGGAGCTCCATCCATATAACAGGTGAGGACCTCATGGGGTTCCCGGGATGTAGGAGGAGCTCCATCCATATAACAGGTGAGGACCTCATGGGGTTCCCGGGATGTAGGAGGAGCTCCATCCATATAACAGGTGAGGACCTCATGGGGTTCCCGGGATGTAGGAGGAGCTCCATCCATATAACAGGTGAGGACCTCATGGGGTTCCCGGGATGTAGGAGGAGCTCCATCCATATAACAGGTGAGGAGCTCGCCTGGTTCCTGGAAGTCTCCCCCCAGCCGCGGCAGTAGTTGGGTTCAGTGACTCCGCCCAGTCATGTGTGTGGACGGTCTCCAGGCTCCTGGAATGAGGACGGAGATCTAATCTGAGACACTTCCGTCATCCCGAGTCACTCCTGATCGCAGGCCGGCACTGCACACCATCTGCCTCCACCCGTCACCTCCAACACCGAACCTACCCCAGAACACAACCTCCGACGTCATCCGATACACACTTTATAGGGTCCAACTGCAACTAAGGGCCACCATGCAATCATCGTACAATCCAGAACTACGTCACGAGGACCTTCCTCATCTATCCAATCCTCGTGTAGCCAATCAGGACCTCGCTCTGCACAGGTGGCAGATTGTACAATCAGATGGTGAGGTGTGGGGTGAGCTCACCAGTCATATACTGATGGAAGAAACCTCTGACTGGCCACGCCTCCTCTGCATATCATTATCTGCCCCGTGACACCAATATAGAAAGTCGATCTCCCCAGCAGAGACACAGACAGCGAAACAATCCTGTCGGGTTCTTACCCTTCCGCGCCCCGCTGGTCCTGGTTTTGTCTCTGTTAGAGAGATTGACAATGCCTTCATCTGCAGAAGGACGGCACCATCATTGTTCTGGCATCATCCAGGGTCACCATCTACTTCCTGGACTGAGATGCCGCCTCAGGGATGACACAATCACAGCCAAGAACTGCATGTCATCTGCAGTTCTTGGCTGTGTTCGCAAATGTCCGACACAGATCAGCCCCCCGCTGCAGCCTCTCACCTTGTGACTTGCTGCAAAGTTACAATGTATGGTCTGAGTGATCACTGGGGGAGGGGAGACTGGGAAAATGCTTCCTCCTGGCTCCAGCAGACTGATCACTGGGGGAGGGGAGACTGAGGAAATGCTTCCTCCTGCCTGCAGCAGACTGATCACTGGGGGGATGTGGAGACTGAGGAAATGCTTCCTCCTGCCTGCAGCAGACTGATCACTGGGGGAGGGGAGGCTGAGGAAATGCTTCCTCCTAGCTCCAGCAGACTGATCACTGGGGGAGGGGAGACTGAGAAAATGCTTCCTCCTGCCTGCAGCAGACTGATCAGTGGGGGAGGGGAGGCGGAGGAAATGCTTCCTCCTGCCTGCAGCAGACTGATCAGTGGGGGAGGGGAGGCGGAGGAAATGCTTCCTCCTGCCTGCAGCAGACTGATCAGTGGGGGAGGGGAGGCGGAGGAAATGCTTCCTCCTGCCTGCAGCAGACTGATCAGTGGGGGAGGGGAGGCGGAGGAAATGCTTCCTCCTGCCTGCAGCAGACTGATCAGTGGGGGAGGGGAGGCGGAGGAAATGCTTCCTCCTGCCTGCAGCACTGATCACTGGGGGATATGGAGACTGGGAAAATGCTTCCTCCTGCCTGCAGCAGACTGATGATATCATCTAAGGGGACTAGACCCAAGGACGGCTTTTTAATGATACAATTTGGACCTTTTCATGATTTCATGATACTGCCGTCCCTGACACCTGCAGGTCCACTTTGAAATCTGCTGAAGTACGGGGTGACTTTTGGCTAATCCTCCGTACAGGACGGACCTGAGTGTCCCTCTTCGGCACGCAAACCCCCCCAAACCGGACCGCTGCCCCCATCCCTGCTGACTCACCTGCTATAAGTGCGGGCCGGTCAGGTTACAGGATTAGCTGCACCTCTCCTGCAGACAGCGCCCCCTGCTGAGGGAACAGGAGATCTCCGCTTTGTGATGGTCATGGAAACATATCTGGTTATATATATAGAAGCGGCGGCGGCTTTTCCCAGGGGTCGGGTGACTGTGATGATACCGGAGAACGCGGCATGCAAACAATGTCACGGGTCACGTAGGCTATGGTGACAGACGTGTCCCGGGACCGCGGCGTGCTTCTGAAGACAAAGGTTAACCGGCTGTTGGGGAACTACAAGTCCCAGCGTGTCTGTGAAGGTTCCCGCCTATCCAGCTCATGGTGTAGCTACTACTGGCCAATCACAATGATCTGTCTGCACTCCTTCTGTAAGGTGGAAGGTGTTTTGTAGATCTTCTAAGAAGCCGCTTCTATTGAGTGCCGGAGGACATACACCCCAACATTTATCTCCACACGGATGTCACGGACACCCCAACATTTATCTCCACACGGATGTCACGGACACCCCAATCACCATGGAGATGTGGATTGTCCGAGGACAGGCCGGGAGGAGGGACAGTTGTGGGGCCGCCATGTTCCATAATCCCATCCGTGGTGGCGGGAGGTCTGTGTAGGTGTCAGTCCTTCCAGTCACATAGTTAAAGGTAGGGATGCACCGGTACTGGTATCGGTATTGGTGCCAATACCGAGTATTTGGGCAAGTACTCGCCCAAATGCCTAGCACGATAACCGAACTTCCAGTATCAGGAAGCCAGGCAGCCAGTCATTACACGGCGCCCAGCTTCCCGATTGGCTAGGAAGCCGACCCCATGGCTGGGAAGACTGGCTTCCTGATTGGTTGAGAAGCTGACCAATCAGGAAGCCAGGCGGGGCGAGTCATTACCTGCCCCCCGGCTTCCTGATTGGCCAGAAAGCCGGCTCCATGCTCTCTCGCCACCTGGTAACGAAGGAGCATGGAGGCGGCTTCCCTGCTATTTGGGAAGCCGGGTGGCGAGTCTTTACACCCCGCCTGGCTTCCTTAACGGGACTTCCGGTATCGGTATTCAGTATCGGTGAATACCGGGAAAAAAATATCGGTACTCAATACTGAAAAACCGGTATCGGTGCATCCCTACTGTATGGTCAGCTCGGCTCTTTAGCAGCGACAAGGTCAAGTACAGTGTATGGCCAAAAGTATGTGAACCTCTCCCCCAAAAGATTGCGTACAGGCGCTCCCAGGGAAGGTTCTGGTAAAGCTACACCATACAAAGACATTGTAGACTTCCAGCTTTGTGGTGACAGGTTGGTGAAGACCCTCCTCTGTTCGTACCAGATACTGAAAAACCAGTATCGGGGCATCGCTAGTTAAAGGTGTGAATTGTCAAGTGGCCGGGGTAGAGATGTTACAACGGCCGTTATATGTGGAAGAAAGACGGTGCTGAAGGCCATTGAGGTCTACCGGAAACCTGCCCACATGCCAATATCTGCGTTCTGACTTCCACCACCAATTGGAACACACATGGATGTATTAGAACATCATGCTTAGCTGGTCACCACAAACATGGAGTCCAAAGACACGGAACACCAACATCTCAGGAGAGCCTAGAAAGGCTTTGGTTAAAGGTCAAACAACGAGTGGTCCATGGAGCAGAAGAACACACCAAGAAACATAGTCATCCCGTATGTGGCTGGAGTGTCGCAAGAACTGGGAGGGATCTATAACATACATCCCATCCCCGCGTCCTTCGAGCCGAGAAATCCACCGGAGGCAGAAGCGTGTACAACCGAGAATGGAGTAATAGAGTCATCCCGTGTGTATCTGGAGTGTCGGAAAAACTCAGAAGGATCTCCTCCAAACATCTCCCCCTCCCCCCCTCCCGTGTCCTTCAAGCCAAGAAGTACACAGAGGCAGAAACTTGTACACCCGAAGGACCCAACACAAGAGAAGTGACCAATGGCCCAACATTGGAGGACAAATTCAGGTCAAACAAAAACACGGAACCCTCCAGAAGGAGAATGGAGAAGTGAGTAACAGAGTCATCCCGTTGTGTGTAGCTGGAGTGTCGGAAATACTCAGAGGGATCTATAACATACATCTCACCCCCCTCCCCCCGTGTCCGGCAAGCCCAGCAATACAGACACATGGAGCTTGTACATCCAGAGGAGCCAACACAAGAGAAGTGACTCGTAGTCGGTACATGGTATTGGTGTAGTGAGGTTTAGAAAGACCTGTACATTGGGGAGACCAAACAACCTCCCAACTAACCAATGGCCCAACATTGGGGGACAAATTCTACAGGTCAAGCAAAAACACGGAACCCTCCAACAAAGAGAGCAGGAGTAAGCGGTCTTTATTACAGGAGGGGGGCGGAGACAAGACCAGT
>NW_017308078.1:274762-291159 GCF_000935625.1 Nanorana parkeri | reverse complement strand
CCTATGCGGCCATCTTCCTCCGCGGTCGGCCACGCCCCCACTTTTTTTTTGTTTAACTTATACAAAAAACGAGCTCCCCTGCAAAGGTTATTTAAAAAAAAAATTCCTGGAGTGCTTTTTTAAAGGACTGTGGCAGGGGGAATCACTTTTTTTAAATTGCATCTGCTGCTACCTCTTTACTGGACTGTAAAGAAAGATCGCTGAAAGCTTGACTGACATGAATACTGGCACTGGTAGAAGGCGGAAAACCAAAATATCCAACTCTGACAAAACATCATAAACATTTAAGGACCAAAGTCACAAGAGAAGATCCTGCTCAACTTCATGACTACCGCCATTGTTATCATCATGAGTGGATTTTTTTTCTACTTGTTTTAGAAGAGGTCACAGCTATGATGTCCTCTTCTCAGTTTAAACACTCACCGCTCAGATTTATATAACTAGGGTCCTCCAGGTGCTGGCAAAGAGAGGCTCGCTTCCACCTATACAATATGTGTCCATAAAGAGGCGCACTCACTCAATATCTCCTCCATATGAATCCAAACTTTATTTAAGTCCATAAAACGGCATACACCATATAAAACTCCCCATAGCGAAACTCCCTCACACACGTTTCACCCACAGGGCTGCTTTGGTTTCTTGGAAAAAACCAGGCATGCATAACCTAGTTCATACCAGCAGCTTTATTCCTGACACTTATGCAGTATGGCTCCTCTATAGTCTGTCTGTGGGAGACCTGCCTAGTTAAAGTTAACAAACAGCTCCTCGGGTGCTAACATTTCTAACTACCTTTCATACCTCTTATTCAAGGAGCATGAGCATTCTGATCTAAAGAAATATCCCATTCTACTATGAGCGGGCAGTGTTGGATCCAGAGAGCAGATTTATATTCTTGTACTGTAGCTTCTTGTGCTTTTCAAGGACACATGTTACTATCTAGAATAGAATTAGCCTTGCCCAAGGTCTTCCTTTATATGAGGGACAACTGGTTTGCAGCAAGAGGTGTGTCCGATCATTCTCCACTTTTAAATAAACATCTGACACACAAAAAAAACTGAGCAACTCTTATTGGAGAATTAATCCATAATGGTTACTCCTGTTCACCTCCAATAGTCATTTAACTGATAGAATTCCAGATTCACAACAAGGGTGCTGCCTCTCAATACAGTGATCTGGGACACAACAAAGACCTTCATTAGAGGTCTTCTCATTCGAAAGATCACTAATGTTAAAAACTTCCCTAAGAAATGGGAACAAGATCTAAAAGGGACATATTCTGACTCCAACCGTTGTACAGTATTAGTGATTTAACCCTTGCGGAGACCTCTATGCCTGGCATGTACAAGCAGGTACAATCATCGCAGACAGTCTATCAGATAGCAGAACACGCCAAATACCTTTTTCATCCATGAAGATCTTTATTGAATGCAGAAGGTTACAGCAGACAACCGGATGCACCAGATGACTGAAAAGACGGTATTTGCAGGTCAAAGATGGTAATGTTTCACCCCACGTAAGCATATTAACATGTGGCCATGAGGCAAGCAGCCATTTTGAAGGCATTACGGATATTAACCAATATAAATTATATGTGTGTCATAAACTGTGAGTTAATATATTGATCCCAGTGTAACACCCGTGATAGTTGTGTTGTTGTAACTAATCAACTGATATAATAGAAAATGATTTATGTAAAAATTGATATCAAGGTGGTGATTGTATCTTCCGTGACACTAAACTTTGTGCATAATAAACTTTAATCTTTGTGAAAAAGAAATGTTTGTATGTATCTTTTTTTCAGGATTGTGGTGGGTACTATTCAAATGAAATAAGGTTACCACTTTATGTGTTTAGGGCACATCACACTAGGGCAGTGGTTCTCAACCTGTGGGTCGGAACCCACTTGGGGGTCGAATGACGATTTGCCAGGGGTCGCCTAGTGGCTCTCGGCCGCCGGGAAAGAAACACTTTCTCCCGGAAAGGTCAGGACCTTTCTCTGCTGTTTTTTCCCACAACTTGGCAAATGTTACCAAGGGGTCCCGGCCCTAAAAAGGTTGAGAGCCACTGCACTAGGGGGTGTGGCTATATAGCTAAAGTGTGCAAAATAATTTGTTGTTTTACATCTACAAAAGAAAATTTAAACTCCAAATATAAATCAGTGAAAAGTGATATCTTGATGTGATATAATGTGAATCGTATTAGACTGTTGTAGTTATTCTAATTGCTTCCCATGAGCAGACCATAACACATATGCAGTGTAGCGTGTGTACAAAGTGACAAACAGTATGGCAATTATATCATTAACTGTAACAAGATTGGAGTATGCTCAACAGGTTAAACTAGTATGGTCACATGCCCGAGACCTATCAGAGTGGAAACAAGGCCAATAAACTGCCGCTGTTATTGCCTCCTTGCCATGTACCGGGTGGTTTTAACTTATATCACTCATTCCTCATATCGTATAAAATGAAATAAAATTAAAAATAAATAAAAAATAAAACAAGAGGAAAAATCTTATCTGTAGTCCGCTTAACTGTCCTTATCGAGGCTAAAAAAGAGGAAGTTTTTTTCGGGAAATAGTCAGAAAAAAATAGGATTAAAAGTCTCTTTATTCTTCACTCTATCTTAGAGTTGATGGAATCACTTTTGTTTCCGTTAAACCGTCCTTAGCGCAACTAATCTGTTTGAAATACTATGACTGCATTGTGCCACATTTTCATACAACTGTTGAAACAGCACACTCCCCATCTGGCATTGTAAAATACCACTATGTTATAAAATAACACTAATTATGCAAATCAAACAATCGTGCACTTTGCATAGTTGTCTTGAAGACCTGAAAGTAGAAAATGCATATAATGCAAGAACACAACTGTACAAATTGGGTCCATAAAGATGACCTTGTGACTTATCCTCTTGACCTGATAGCTGGAACAGTCCTTTAAGAGCATTAGGTTACTTGTCCATTGATGGTAAACTGGCAAAGTTCGTGAGATACAAAAATGAGATAGTCACTTGGTTGATTAAAAGACACTTTTAACCACTTCCCGGCCGGCCGTTGTAAAAAAATGGCCGGCCAGGAGCTCTCTAGATCTGAGCGGGCGTCTTTACACGTCCGCGCAGCCAAGCCCTCGATTTCTAAAAACAGGCAGCGATGTCTGTTAACATACAATCGATCCGCCGGCTATAAAGCCCCCCCTCCCGCTGTCACGCTGACTCCGCTGTGCCCGTGCGAGCCCGGGACCAGCATAGTGCCATTTTGACAGGGGATCAGAGAAAGATCGGTACATGAACTCCCTCCGGTCCCCTCTCCACGGCTACCCCCCTCCCGCTGGTTCCGCTGTGCCCGGTGCGAGCCTGGGACCAGAATAGTGCCACTGACAGGTGATCAGAGGGAGATCGGTACACGAACTCCCTCCGGTCCCCTCTCCGCTGTCAGAATGCGGAACTGATGTATATTACATCACTTCCGCATTCTTGTGTCACTCTCCAGCTTCAGATGCTGTAGAGAAACTGATGAAACAGATCTCTGCTTCATCAGGGGGGTCCTAGGTGACATTAGGGGTCTTGGAGACCCCTGATGTCTCCATAAAGAGGACCTGTCACTTCTTTTGCTATCACGTAAGGGGGTTTCTTAGCCCCCTATAGGATAGCAATAAAGTTAAGTGAAAAAAAAAAATATTAAAGTTTCCCCCCCAAAAAATGAAAGTTACACATTAAAAAAAGAATGTTTAAAATTCTTTTTTAAGTCCCCCTCCATACATACACGCATGCAAACAGGCGTTGGGTGCGCATACGTGCGAAAACCACAATTGCACCCATTACGCCTAACATGTTACATATCGTCGCGAACGTCGGAATTAGAGCAATAGTTCTAGGGCCATCAATCACTGATAACACTAAATGGATGAGCGGTAAAAGCTTTTAAAGCGTCGCCTATGGTCAATTTTGGGTATGGTAGTTTTTTTGCGATTTCGCTGGTGCGCGCAATTTTAAAGCTTGACATGTTTGGTGTCTATTTACCCGACGTGACCCCGTCTTTTATATTTTACCAGATATATGGGTAATAATCATTGTTTCCTAATATAATGGAAAAAATCCCTTTAAAAAAAAAAAAAAAATCAATAATTTTTCCTTAATATAGTAAAAAATAAAAACCCCAGTGATGATTAAATAGCACCAAAAGAAAGCTCCATCTATCCCCAAAAAATGGTATAAAATTAATTTCAGATCAGCGTTGCATGACGGAATAAATGTCAAAGTACCACTGCGCTGAATACTGAAAAATGGCCTGGCCAGGAAGGGGGTCTAAACACCTGGCCTTGAGGTGGTTAAACAAGTCCATTCTTGGTGTGAATTTTGCAATGTTAGTAGCTGAAGAATATGGCACTCATGTAAGCAGTAAAGTCTCCATGTGAAACAGGAACAGTTCCACGTTTCTGGGTGAGAAGAGTAGCTGGAATAAGGATGGCTGTGAACCCTGCATTTGTAGTCACATCACTGTCGATGAATGGATTTAGCTTGGCTGTTGCATTGTTTTTAGTACTGTCTTTTGCAGAGAAAGGTTTTTGACATATGTGCAAACCTTGACAGTGAGCATCGTTGGGCTTAGTGTGAAAGCAGTGTGCATTATGGACTAACCTTACAGTAGTGCTTACAAGCCTTGTCCACTTGAAGAAACGTTTAAAGCATTGACAGCCCCAGACGAATCTTTGTTCAGATCTGGTGACAAGGGTTTTGACTTCAGGACGAATCTCTGGGTCATTGTCAGGATCTAGAAGACATCAGCTGTAGTTTGTTCTGTGCAATCCAGCAAGAATTCAGGACCTGTTAACCAAGAAGAATTTGCGAAGACACTTGCAAAGACTGGCCTGTTGGCATGATCTGCAGGATTAATTTCAGATAGAACAAAATGCCATTGTTCAGGCTTAGAGGATTTCCTGATTCTTTCTACACGCTTGCTGACATAAAAACATTTTGTTTGATTATATATGTAGCCCAGAACAACTTTGCTGTCTGTGTAGAACTTGATGTCATTTATCTAAATGTCTAGCTCATGTAGTATAAAATCTGCAATTTCTACAGCTAGCACAATCCCACAAAGTTCAAGCCTGGGAATTGTGTGCTCAGGCTTTAGTTGCTAACTTAGCTTTGCCAAATAGAAACCCTACATGGGTTTGATTAGAAGAGTCGGTTACCTTGAGGTAGGCAACAGCTGCTATGGCCTCAGTAGATGCATCTGAGAAGATGTGGATCTCCTTTCTCTTACTTGCAGCAAGGGAGACAGAAGTGTAGCAGCGTGGTATGTGAATTCCATCTAAGGCATGTAGAGATTGATTCCAGGACTCCGATTTTAAATGCTTGTCTGTTGGTAGTGGAGCATCCAAATCCTTAGTAGTCTCTAAAATCTGTCTCAATAAGGATTTACCTTGTATAGTGGTGGGAACCACTGAGAGAATGCCACATTTGGTAAGTGGCTTGTCTGCAGAGCTGACTTGGAAGGCAAAAGTGTCCTTTAATAGGTTCCATTGTAAACCCAAACTTCTCTGAACAGGTGGCATATCAATTCCCAGATTTAAGTCTTTAAATCCTGTGGCATGATTGCCAGGCTGAAAGGCTTTTATGAAAACAGCACTGTTTCAGACAATCTTATTGAGTCTGAGGTTGGCTTCAGAAAGCATGCCCAGGGTCCTTTGGAGCAGGTCTTTGGCTTCTTCATGAAGAGAATCATCTTGCATGATGACTGGTGTAGAAGTCGCCGATGGGTTTCCCCAAGATGTTTACTGCTTGCGGAGTTCCTGGAGTGATGCTTGAGGAATCAGCGGCATTGACCTGGGTGTTTGCATCAGTGGATTCCTGCTCAAACCGAAGATGATTAAAAGTTTACAACTGTTGAAAGAAATCTGGTACGTAGTCTTACCAGAACTATTGCAGGGTGGTTTTTTAATGCAATCTTGGTTAACCAATAAGTACCCAAACTAGATCAGTCTTTTGGGCATAAGGAGTGTCATTCCACCCATTATGCTGCTGACGTACTTTGTGTACTGTCAGGATGTCTCTGCCAAAAGAAGCATAATTTTGGAATCGTTTTCAAGTGGTGGGATGCAGTCAGCTAAATGTCTTAGGTGTGGTTCAGAAAGTGCATCCTCTGGTGTAGGAATTTCCTCCATGTCGTTAGGCAACTGATTGCACCCGATGAGATCAGGAAGCTCGATTCTCTCAGTCCCTTTAATAGGAGAAATGATGAAATCAGAATCGGTTGTTCTTCCCGTGAATTGTACTGAACCAGCACAAGTGTGCAGTGTATAAGTTAACACATTTCCCTTTTTGCCAAATAAGTAAAAGAATTCTGAAGTGGCAAGTAAGTGACTGCTTTGGTCATCTAAAACAGCATACACCTTGACTGCTTTTTCAGGTTGTCCTTGACAAAACAATTTGACAAGACATATTTTTGCAAGAGTCTTTCCCCAAAGTCTTTTGTGAAGTAGTTCTCTACATTTTGATATAACTGTTGCAGGTGGTTGCCCTCGGCTCTCCCTGCAGACTACAGTACATGAAGAAGAAACACTTCTTGTGGCTGGAGCATGGCTTTGTTGCTCCCCGCCATTATTTGAAGCAGGGCTGGGTGTAGGTGGCTATTGTGGATTGTCTGGATGTGGAGTAGGATGCATAACTGTAACATGTTTGTCACTACTGCATTTTGTGCACTTGATAACAACTTTACAGTCTTTAGCAAAATGATCATAGTAAGCACAGCACCTATGGCATATTCCAAGTTTCTGGACAATCTCCCTGCACTCTTGTAAAGTCTTTGACTTAAGCCCACAACATTTCTTAAGAGGGTGAGGTTTCTTGTGAATAGGGCACTGACAATAAGGGTCTTTATCTCCATCGTCTACAACACTCTGATCAGTAAGAAAGGTTATGGGAGGTGAGATGGTTGTCCTTTTAACAGATACTGCTCTATTAAAGTCTCTATGTTTAGCTGCTGTGTTATCATACCTTGACGATGATGAACCAGGCAAGTTGGGTTCACTGAATCTGGGATCATTTCTCGTCGAGGATTAATCTCTGATGATCCTACAAAAATATGAGAATGACGGAAATGATACATTATAGTCTCTTTTGTATTTTGAATCCTGTTGCGCCCATTTCTCTTGCAAGTTGGCAGTTTAGAAACCACTGGGTTCACACCATGATCGGTGTGCAGGAAGCTTAGTCCAGGTAGATGTCTTTGGCAACTCTAGCTCCATGAGGAGATCACTTAGTTGTTGAAGCTAGCAATGATCTTTATTACCTATTTTTGGACAGTTTTGCAGTCTCTTGAATATGGCTTCAGAGCTACCATATGTTTGCTCAACTCTTGCCCATGCAGCAACACGACCTGTATCTGGGTAGTCAACATGTACTGCTCTCAGTCTTTTAATACGAGTGCAGATTCTGGCCTCAGCCACTTTATGAGCTAATCAAGTTCCCCCTTAACAGTAAGGTTGAGATCAGCAATTGCTGCTTTAAAGGTTGATCTCTAGTTCTCTGGACAGTCGGCGAATAATATACCTGGCAAAGTCATATAGGTCTGACCTCTCACTCTTTGGTGCCAAGGTAACTTGTGGAGCCTCTTGGGCGTGAAAGTTCTCTGGTGAGTAAGGGTGAGGTATACCAGGATAAAATGAAGTCGCAAGAGCATTTAGCTGTGTAGTCTAAGGCTTCTGCTGGCTGTAGCTTGAACTGTGGCCTGACACTGGGAGTCACCTTGTGTCGTTGGCAGGAGGTGATGTTGTTTGCTGTGTAGATGCACTTGTGTTGTAGAATTGCAGTTTAGAGGTCTCTGTATTCAGTCAGAAAAGTGTTAGTAGAACGTACATGAGATGACTATCATTGCAAACATTATGCTTTAGCAAATATTCACTGGTGCGTTCAACTGTATCTTACAGTTCTGGTGGGATAGAACAGTCCGAATTAGTATTTTCTCCCATTGCTAGTTCAAAGACTTCCAGCCTTGCTAGGGCAGCTGCTGCTTCTTTTTCCATTTGGAGAATCTTTGAGTCTCCATCTCAGCCTGTTTTGCTTGAAGAGCCCTGCTTTGAGCTTTCGTCTGTACTTGAAGAGGTTTGCTGCGAGCCTCCATCTCTACTTGACGAATTTTGCTGCGGGCTTCTATCTCTGCCTGTTTAGCTTGGAGAGCTTTGAGCTTCTATCTCACTTCCTTTCTAGCAAAGAAATGTTGCACTTTAGTTGCTTCCATATTGGCGCGGACCTCTATTAGCTTGTCGCTTAATGTTGATCTCCTGGAATGAGAGGATCTAGAAGAATGTGCTGTGAGCTTAGTTGATGTGGACCTGAGAAATCTGGACTCCTGCAGATGAGCAATGCCTTATCCTTAGCATCTTGAACGAAGAGATCTCTTTGTTGATTTAGTGCATCGGTCTTGGTTGATTCTGCTGAAGAGTCCTCTATATTACAGACCTTTAAGAAAGCTGAATATTTTGTAGACAGCCTTTGGTAATGTTCATGGGCAGCAGATAGGCGATCTATAAAGTCTATTAACTCAGCTGATTGCTCATTAAAGTGTGGCAAAACTGACATGCGGTGTGAAATTCTGCCACATGGGTCTGACAGATTGCTGGAGAACTCATCTCTAGTCGTTTCATCGTTTTCTGAGTTTCTGTGTCAGTTTTATCATGTGTTTGGGTCTCACACTCCTTTCTGTGATATCTGCAGAATCTGCTCCCTGTGCATCTGTGTGGTTAGAAGCATGATGAATCTGCGCTGGTCCAGCGATAATAGAGTGCTCAGAGCCTTGTCTAGACATTTTTGCAAAAAATGGTTACTGTCTCTTTAAGACGACAAACAGCAGCTTAGACAGGTGGGGTAACAGTCCAAATGCAGAGAAACAGTTTTCAGCATTGACAGGTGAAGTGCAGTAAGCTTGTGTGACCATGTGCTATCCCAAGATTTGCAGATGGCACTGAGCTTGATATCAGATTAGGCACACATATTTACATAACAGACTGTAGGAATTCTACCATCTTTGACTATTCTGACTCCTACCAATGTATTAGTGATTTAACGCTTGCTGAGACCTCTATGCCTGTATAAGTAGATACGATCACCACGGACAGTCTTTATCAGATAGCTGAACTCACCAAATACCCTTTTTATCCATGAAGATCTTTATTGATGCAGCAGGTTACAGCAGCAACATGATGCAGCAGATGATTGAAAAGACGGTATTTGCAGGTCAAAGATGGTAATGCTTTCCCCATGTAAGCATATTAATATGTGGCCATGAGACAAGCAGCCATTTTGATACCATAATGTGAATGCAAGAAGAAAGGGGAAATACAACATAAAATGGGAGTGAACACAGAAAAAGATGATGTAATAACTAAAATGACCACAAGATGGCAGTATATTAAACAACTATACTAGTACTCATAATAAAGGAAAATTAACTATATAAATTCTCACTTCACAATATTATAAATATTAACCATGACTATGATTGTGTCACATTTTCATACAATTGTAGTAACAGCACAGGACCGATATGGAGGACCAGGAGAGATATGTAGATAAACTTAAGGCATGCAATAAAAACACATTTGGTAGATTGCCAAGAACAATTAAAATCTACCACATACATAAGTGCAGAATAAAGGACAGACCAGGCAATCTGTTGGCCAGGATAGCTAAGGCACGGTCCCACACAAACTATATTTCTTAAACAGAAAGACCTGATGGGACCTCAATCACAGCTTTACATTAAGTTTTCCAATGATTTACTCACCATTATACTGCTCAAAGCTACAGTATTGATACAAAGTTCTCTAGGATTCTTTAGATAGTGCTGACCTTCCTCATTTAAAAACATCTGAAAGCACCATGCTGGGGGCACTCGTAACATTCAAAACTACAAATGGCCCTAAGCTCTGCGGCCAACAATAAAACCCCTGTAATTGACAACCTGACAGCTAAAATACATACATTTTGTCTGCTCCCAACCCTTCCTAAAACACTGTAACAGACAAAAACCATGACTAATTTAGCTGATTGAATGACTGAAGCAATTATAGTTTATCTAAGCTGGGGGAAGAAATTATCACAACCTCACTCCAATGCTTGTGAAACCCTTCATCGTCTCAAAGTAATCACTAAAATAATATATGGTAGTCAAAACAGGATTTTTGTATTCAGTGCAAAATCTTTGCCTTGAAGTCCACTGAAGGACACAGGAATTCTTTAAACTTTGGGCTATACTGCTGTGTACATTAGGATTGGACACTGGGAAACAAACAAAACAAAAAAAAACTGTAAGTCATCCAATGATTACCCCACCCTACTACGAGCAAGCCTCAGTTTTTAAGTACAGCAGTATTATCATAAAACACAGAGGGATTGAACCTGAGTTCCCTCACTGGACTCCAAGAAAATGATTTTATAGCGAGTCAAAAAAACCTATTTTCTTTCTCATCCATTGAGGAACACAGGGAGACTTTAATGTTCAGGATTTCCAAAAGCAGTGCAGCTGAGGGGTGGGCAACACAGCAAACAATCATTAACAGGTCTAAAGTAACAAAAAACTGGGGACTACCTGCAGTCTGGTAGCCTTTCAAATTTGGAAAACCGTTGCAGAGATGTCAAAAACACCCAAGAAGAGCTCACAGACCTAGTAGGTTGAGACTTATCAGGAAAGGGTGGAACCCAAACCCTTAAGACCATAAGCTTGAATGATGGCCTGTTTAAATCACCTAGAGATGGTAGAATGAGAAGCTGGTGCTTCTTTTTGGG
This sequence comes from Nanorana parkeri, assembly GCF_000935625.1. Taxonomy (NCBI): domain Eukaryota; kingdom Metazoa; phylum Chordata; class Amphibia; order Anura; family Dicroglossidae; genus Nanorana; species Nanorana parkeri. The sequence goes on along the minus strand of NW_017308078.1, from coordinate 280,368 downwards.
GACCATCTGGAATTACAAAAAGGGATTCAGTTTTTCTGAAAGAAGCAGTAGCTGAGAGGCAAACACACAGCCCAAACCACCAGACAAGACGGAAATTAGCTTCTGATGAACAGGAGCTGGACAAAGGACAGGAGAAAAATGTCCTGCTTAAAGTCTATTTACATCACTAAGTGATTACATTACCACAATAAATGCTAAAGGGCAGTGTTGTATAAATGTGCACATTTTCATGACTCACATTGCTGGCGTTCTTCATTTTTTATGAACTCTATCAGGCCTGAATCCTAAAAACGGAAAATTTTCTCCACAGGAAATTCAGTCCGACACCGTGGTCAGATTGTAAAGCAGGCTGTAAACAGTGCTGCCATACAAACGCTGGTCCAGACTCAATTGCTGGAAAGAGGATTTGTCCCACGAAGAAGCTTGTGGGGTGGAAGCCCCTAGACTCCACATATGACTTCCACATCCGCTGATAGACCTTGCAGGAAGTGAACCTCCCAGCTAAAAACATTTTAGGAATCAGGTCAGTGCAACACATCCACCTGGGCCAATCCAGAATAATGAGGATCACAGGAACGAAGGCAAAGAAGTTTCATGGAACGAAAGGTACAGATCAGGTGTACTGATCTAATGGAACCAACAGAACACCCACTGCTTCCCCTAGTGAATGCCTGCACCTGTACCTGTCCAGTTTGTTGCTGATCCTAGGGGCCAAAAGGTCATTGTCTGGCATCCCCTGCCTGTCCTGAAATACCACCAGGTGTGAAACCACTCTCTCAGGCGCAGACGTTGCCAACTGAGGAACTCTTCCTGCCAATTGTTTGAATTGTCCGATTAAGTCAAGATCAGAAGGCCCTCCAAGAGGCAGGTCAAATGCTGAAGGGACAGTCAAATGGCCTGAAGTTCCAAAATGCACCAGCATGGTGCTCAGGACCCTCCCTCCTCCTGCATGTAAGCTTCAATACTTACATCCATAGGCAGTCAGATGGCTTCTGAAATTAAGTCTGTACCGGAGACTGGAGAGTCTTAAGTTTCTCCTGGGGAAGAAACATTCTGGCCTGAGATGTGTCCAGGACCAGACCCAGATACTTTTAAGCGTCAAGTTACAGGGATGACTTCTGAAGGTTTAGGATCCCTCTGCATCGCTGCATTGTCTGGGCAAGCAAAGATAAAACGTCTGAGAGAGCTCTTGCCGAATGTTCTCTCAAAAGGGGATCTTCCACATATCCCACAGTTGAGATTGCACAAGAGAGCAAAAGGGCCAGCACTGGAGTCAACACCTTGGTAAACACCCACTCCTACAGCAAACCTCAGCAAGTGTTCTAGAAAGATTGGGACATGCAAGTATGTATCTTTTACCACAGAAGAGAGATGAAGGGAGGCAATTACAGATCTGGTTTATTGCAATCAGAACCTGTTGACCTGTAGACATTCAAGGCTTTGGAGGTCAAAAATGGAGAGAACAGCTAGGGGTTTGACAACTAGTTTAAGAAAGCTCAAGAGAGCCTGATTAAGATCTGCCAGTCTGTGAGGAGCCACAAGAAGGTTTGAAGACAGAAGGCAAGGAAGGGGCAGGGAACAAAAATTGAGTTTGTAACCCTGGGACACCACCACCTGCACCCAAGCATCTGGTATCCAAGTGTCTGCAAAGGTCAACAGATGCCCCCCCCCTTCTGGAAAGTAGGGCAGCACCTTCATGAGGAAGGTTTGTCGAAGTATTTGGCAGACTTGGAATGCCAAACTTTGTGGTTGGACTGGGAACCAAGATGTTTCCTGACAGTGAGATGACTGCAGTTGCTCCTTAAAGATCACTTGCACTTTTGCAATCAAATTTGAGAAACCCCCTCCTCTTTATGCTGTGTTACTATTCAAACAGCAAACTTAAAAATATTATATAATGAAAAAACTTTAGAAAATGTTTTTACAGCAAGCAAGATGGCCGATTCCAGGTTTTTCTTAGCCCCTTACAGTAATCTGCCTTGTGTTTCTCTGATAAGCTTCACTAACATACAATGGTTAAGCCACCTCAAACCCTTCATCCCTCACAGCCCCTTCTAACATTTAAAAGAAAAAGAAGAAATTTTAACCCTTAAAGCAATACATTTTTTTAAAAATATTGTTTTAGCTTATGTTATGTGAATGGGAACATGCAACAAATATAAAATGGGGGTTATCTTTAATTTTGAAGCAAAAGTGGAAATACAGTTTAAGGCTTCTTTCACTGAGGAACAGGAGTCTTCTCACCATCAGTAACATTGATGAGACCTTCTAGGGCCGGTCTAAGGTCTAGGCCATTGTCCCTTGAAGGGCAAGTGGATCAAATGCCCCTTATATGTCAGTTCTGCAGTCTAGCACTTTAGCCAAAGTGTCCTTAACATATGCAACAGGAGACTGGTGAGAAACAAGGTGCAAGGCTTCCATCAAGCCACCACTGCTGAAATTAAATGCCACAGCCTTCTGCTTTATGTGTTCCACAAGCAGATAGTCAACAGCAGCGGAGGTCACATCTCTTTTGGATTTGGTTTCTACCAAGTCAGCCATAATCTGGCAAAGTAATATCACAGCCAGATTCGGGTGCATGGTGGTAACCGCCGAGAGCAGAGTTTTGAATACAAGGCCAGTAAGCGCTTAGGGTGGGTAAACAGCTTATCAGGATGCTTCCAATCTTTTTATGGAAACAGTTGGAAAAGCAGGTGCAAAAGGAAGTTCCCTATACAACCCAAGGCTGGAAACAGCACTGGTAGAAGCAACAGGCTGATCCACTAGTTTCAAAGTGGGTGGAAGTTATGATTCTCTCTATAGACACAGTGAAGGAGTAAGGATAGCCACCCAGGGACAGGAAGTGTGTTTGCAGAATAGGTTAAATTAAAAAAAAAGAAAACTAATCCAGCCACTTCCTTCCTTTAAAGGATAATTAAAGCCTCCGCTTTTTTGCATACATCTACTGCTAGCAAGCAGTAGATATACGCGCGCTCCCGTCTGAACATGTGAAAAATCTCGGGCGGCCGCAAAGCATCTTGGGGCGGGCGCATTCGCAGATCACATTTTCGGCCGGGATGCGAGGAGAGACACAAGGTAAGTCTATGGACGCGTCCACCCGCCCTCCCAACTGTTTCCTATTGGTCGGCACCATGGGACAGGAAGTGCCAGCAAGCCCAGAGGTGTCTGCGCTGGATCGGAGACCGGCCGCAGCGCTGGAGGGACAGATGAAAAGGACAAGAAAGAAGATCGGATTAAGAAACATCATTAAAAGGGAGGTGCTGACATTGACATTGGGGGGAGGAAAAAAGTTTTTGCCTTTAATGTCACTTTAAGGACTGGTAAGCCACAGTACAATATATTTTTGTTTCGATATGCTTTACCTTACTGGCACTAGTGTTACATTGCATCATTGTCCTATCCAACAATTTTGGCCAGATAGGGAGATTAATTCAATGTCTATGGGCTCTTTTGAGAGCTTATTGGAAAAAAAAAATGACAGGACAGTTTAAAAATAGCCACCGAACTCTGATAAATATATGTAGCCTCCTCTGCTAGTTACCCATCAGCTGTGGCTGTATCCTGATCCTGTCATTTATCTGCCTTGGAGGAACCTGCTTAAAGGAAACCCCCTCATGTAAGAAATAGCCATCATTGTTGACCTTCTCCTGGCCTGCATCTTTGTTCTCTAAAAATATTAAAGCAAGCGGGTCAGCATGACAATTCTGCAATTAAATTTAAAAAGGAGTTTTGTGGCAGCCCCCATATTTATCTCAGCACAGGTATTCTTTATGAAAGCACAATTTCACTGGACAAGGATATAGTTAGGCTGTATATTTCTATGCAAGATCTGAAATCCGATGCAACAGCAACCTAATACCTATAATGTCTGTACGCTGGTGGAAATTCCCAATGGTATGTAGGAGCATGTGACCTCCTCTCATGTGCTTTAGTCTAACAAATAATACCTAGGCCTAAGCACTGTCACATGACAGAGTGACGTCAACACTCCCCTTAGCGTCTGACACCAACCAGATTGGTATCAGCCACGACAGAGGAAGGAGCAGTGAGAAAGTATTTGAAGGTTGAAATGGGGGTGCCTTTACACAGACACTGTCACTTTGACCTAAATGGGAACGGTGACAAGGTTTCTTTAACCCTAATTTAATGCTGGACATTGAGTACAAGCTGTGTAAACAAAAAAAAATAAAAAAATAAAATATGACAAGCTGGAGTGTATCCTTTATTCTCCAGTTGGAATATGATGAGGCAGTTTCTCTGCAATGCCAGCTTAAACTGTCCAGGACCAAAACTGAAGTCATTGCATCTCTAAATCGGAGGCCTAAAGCAGGTAAAGATGAAGTTGTATTAAAATCAGAATTTTTAACACAAAAGGGAAACATGCCCTATTGTAAAACTGGATTTTTCACTACTAAAGTAAATTATAACACAGAGTTGCAGCACATAAATATTATCATCAAAACTTCAGCAACCCTAAATCAAAGTATACAAAGTAGCCAATCTAGTAACCGTCCATGAAGAGCTCAAATAGAAACATATGAAAGTAACAAAATTAACCATCTAATACCACGCATGGAGTAGTTACTACACCAGTTGTAAAATGTTAGTTTTATTAAAGCATAAGCCATGCTGTAAAATAACAGGCAATTAAACTTTTTAGCAACGTACAAAATACTTTGAGGCCTACCCATACAGTTATTTGGTTCCAGAACTGCAAGACAGAAATAGAAATACACAAATATATATCCTACATCAAGCTTTAAAAACAAATAATGAAAAAAAAAAAGCTTAAGCATCTTCATGGGTAATGACTATTACTGGGCATCCTTCATTCTCTGCATATAATGCCTCGTGTTTGAGGTATTGTGCCTTTACACAACGACTAATTGAAAGTATGGACTAGAATGACACATTGAGCAAATATCAGCATTTACTAAAAAGGGTCAGTCCACCCAAAAATATATTTTGGTTTTGGGCAGATTGCCGAAAAATGCATTATGCATTGGCTTCTTAAACTAGCATTGGCATCTCCACCCCTGAGGTCTTAGCATTTACTGCAGCTAATAAAAGTGTGTCTCGGGTCACCTTTGTGATTCTTTTGAATTCTATATAATGGAGAACACACCAGGCAGAGTGAGATGGGTAAATAATAAGCAGAAGCCAGATGTTAAATTCAGCCTACACATGTACACCCAGAAGTGAAACTTTGCAAAAGACTGACACTTAATCTTGAAATTTGGGGCATATTCTACAGCACTGTATTTGTGTCAGTTTGTAACCATAACATTGTTACAGGTATCAAAAGGGATGTAAATTTCCAATAAAAAATAAAATCTCTGTTCCAGGAGATAAAAAAAACAAAACAATTATTATAACAAAACAAGAATGAATTAAAAAATGATGGCTGCTGCAATAAAATGGTGACAGGTCAAAGGACAGTGGGTGCAGCTACACAAAGGCACTACAGTAATAATGCCAACAAAGCCAAATACATCTTTTGTCGTAGGATAGGACTGGTACACAGGTGCAATAATAATAATTAAAAAAAAAAATCAGGTTCTAGACAGCACGCTTTTGGGAATGGCAGAGAATTCTAAAGCAAGGGG
>NW_017308078.1:242214-274475 GCF_000935625.1 Nanorana parkeri | reverse complement strand
TAAAGCAAGGGGGTAGCAGGTGCCTACAATATGGAACTGCAATTCCAAGATTAGTCTTAAATGGATGAAATATTCAATACATAATACTGAAAATTATATATATATATATACATATATATGTGTGTGTATGTATTTATATAGATATCTATATATAATCACAAATACACACACACAAAGAGGAGTGTAATAACCAACAATAAGTAGGCTTTAAAAAGGTAATTCAGATATGGCTTCCTAGTAACCGTGGCAATCATAAAAACATGTGGTCATTCTGTACACTGGCTATGTACAGGATTCCCCCTGCATTGTGATTTCCTACTCATGGGATTGGCAGACTGCTGTTTCCAAGACTTCTTCTCTTATTACAACTCTTGATTACATCAGGTGACTATGAGACATCCTCAACACCTCATTATTTAGGAAGTAGTTCTCAGCAATGAAGTTTGCTAAATCCTAGCACTATATAGATTTTTCTCAAAAAAGCTGTTGCACTTTAAATGTCCATTTGCAGTACTAGTAATAATGCATTGCTTTCAACTTTATCTTTGGAAAATCCACAGTAATATGGAAATATATGTGGTGCTAGAGAAGAGTCTATAGAGGATATGTACAGTCAGAAAACGTTAAGCAAAGGAGATTCAGAATATATCATTCATTATGTATAGTCATCTTGTCTTTACTGTTGCAACTGTGCTTTCTAGACATGTACAATTCTAAATAGTATACATTATCACTTTGTATGACAGTATGAAAAATAAAAGTATAACTTTCATACTCTAAGAAAACATGTAAAAAATGGCCACAGGATGTAAGAAATAAATGTGTAATTGTGTTTTTTTTTTTAATCAAACCTCCCTACTTTATTTTGTGAAACTAGCTTTTCCATATTTTAGTTTAAAAAGGTTCTGTCATTGAGCAAAGCACCTATGTGATTAGGTCTCATGCAACAAGCCTTCTTACTCAAGTCACTGCACTGGAATATGTGGCACATCAGTCAGGGAATAGATACTCGCGTGGATATTTTGCTGAGATAGATTTCCTGTAATATTATTTTGGCTAATGTAATTTACAAATGTATACCTGCCAAAACCAAGTACATGTTCCTCTCAAGTCTCTCTAGATCTCTACCTGCTTATGTATTAAATGATCTCTCACAGATATGAACAATTTTCATTCAGCACACAATACAAACACAGAGAATAGCAGGGAACAGTATACTTAACACATGACATTTTACATCAGCAGATGAAAGGAGTGGATGAGACTGAATAATATTTACACACTCCTGCCTTACTAAGCCCACCTCCATCCTAAACATTTGTCTAGATTCCTCATTTAAATCTGAATTACAAAATGCTTCTGTATATTTCACAGACATCACAAACCGGGTTTAGACATGCTGAAAGCCCGAGACAAATTTTGATAAGCTGGCACAGAGTTTCAGTTTGATTCAAAGTCTTCTCCTTTAAGTGGGCAAGTTCTCCCTTTTCCAGTATCTCTGTTTTGCCATTTAAATGTATGCATGTCCTTACCAAGGTAATACCTGGAGTGCAGGGAGTTACTGAAATAGTTGCGTACTGAAGTGCTGTGTTAGAAGGGTTGCAATGGCAGCATGTGTTGGTGTTATCCAGATGGAGCACAGCTAAATTTGTGAGGCCTTTGTCAACAAACAGGCAACATGATTCAACTACGGGTCTAGCAAAGACAAATAATGGGTAAACTGGATGGAAACTGGCACGTTTAGATCAAAAACCAAGCTTGACATTCACAATGAAATTATAAAATAAAGCTAGGTCAGGTTAGGTGAATCTGGAGATCCACACAACAGAGGAGCATTTCTCCACTGACATCCACACTAAGTTAATCAGGATGGGCATTGTGGTGTTCAATAAGTTAAAAAAAAAAAAAAAAAAGGAAATCAAATTTTTTTTTTTTATCACCATGAGTATCTTTTGTTCAACTAGAGGGTCAGTGAGGAAACAGTAGGGGAATTTTGAAGGGTTCAGTAGATGTAAAATCTTTCTACCATGGTCATCCAAAATATGCATTGATATAATCATTGTCTATCTAAGAGGGTAGAAGAAAATGGTAGTTCTATAAAACAGGACAGCAAAGCCCAGCTTACATTGTGGTAGCAATAAGTGATACATTGTAAAAATGTCTTTATTTTCTGCACTTAGCGATGGGAGTGGCCTATTGGTTTTAGTTTTTTGAGAAACATGGCTTGGGATAGTTCTACATTCATAGTGTTCTAAAAGTTATTGAGTTAGCTTCTTTGTTCTGCCTTTGGGAGCTCAACCTCTGACATACTGTATCTGCAAATGAATAAAAGACATTCCATTACTCAATCTGAAAACAAAAGTAAAAAATAGAAAGTCTAATACGGCAAAAAGGAATCTCCAGGCCAAGTCACACTTGCAGGCCTACTAGAAAGCATGGCCATTTGCTGACACAGGCTGCACATATCCCCCTGCACAAGACTAACTTTGCCAATTAAAAAAAAACAATAAAATAAAAAAAATGAAAGAAAATAAATATATCTTGCATAAAAACAAAACAGAAAATGTGGATTTGACCGCACCACCGATCATTTTAAAGCTCACAAACATCAGACAAGAATTTCTTTGTGTTTTCAAATTTTAGACAACACAAAGTAAGAAGACACACAGAAGTACTAACAACAAAGATAGCTGTATGCTGAGATTTTGTAAAAGACCAGTGGCAGGATCTAATACACATTTTAAAGCCAATCTTTTGCACATAATTTTCAGCAAATTAACAGCGAACGTAGCATGGAAGCCAACCCATCCGCACTACTAAAAATGAAGCAGCTTGAAAAGTATATAAAATATAATGAGGAATCTAGTACAATAAGATTCTTCGTTCTATCGTCTTCCGACAAATGGGACATTCGTTCATCCTGTCTCCACAGAGTTGGCAAGTTCCATGTCCACACATGAAGATCATATTCTTCAGCCGATCCAGACACACAGGACACATGGTCTACAAGTAAAAAAACAAAACATTAAATTGGGTTAAATGTACAATGTCTATAGCCAGTTTAGTTCAAATTATTTACTCATATTGTTATATGCATGTAGCAGAATCCTAGTAGACAAAATGCATTGAGCGGCATAGTGACAACATTACACTGCACACTGACTGGAGTGTTAGTTGGTTTGGGCTTGCAAAATCACATTTTAAAGTAACACTAAACTCAGGAGTTACCTTAACTATAAACAAAAATGTATCTTATTTGTGTATCACTCGGCTGTAGATCCTCAAATCATCTCTGAACTCATGCTGACACTGTCCTTCCTTCTGGAGAGTGGCTACTTTTGTTGCCCATGGTCCCTGTGTGTATTGTAAAGTAGCCAGCATTCCAAGCTCACTCCTGTGATGGACTGCAATCTCACGTTAAGTTTAGTAATTTGTATTAAGAGTGTAGACCATCACAGGAGTGAGCTTGGAGAGGTGGCTACTTTACAACACACACCGGGACCATCAGGTGTGAACAGGGGCCATAGAAATGAATGGGATTCCTTGTCTTAAACATTTTGGCGTGCTTACCTCTGAGCAATAAAACTGCCTAGGTGTGAACAGTGACTTTAGCAGAAAGATTTTCTAGCTTTAGAGATCACATGTGTTGGGTATGAATTTGCACTGTGACGGTGGGCACAGAGTTTTGGTGCTTAAAAGATCATTCAAATATGTTTATGGAGTATGGACTGTAACAACTTGTTCTTTGAACGTCAAACCTTTACCTGGATTTCGTTTCAATATGATGACTTTTGAACTGTACGATTCATTTTGTATAATACTCCATGTTTGAAGTTTGTACCATTATTTAGGATAGGAGCTCTGTAGTATCACTTACTGTTATATGCATGTACATGCCAAGTCTTTATACCCAGACTTTGAACTACAGAGTGCAGTTCCAATGCTAATGCCATTAGAAGAAGTGTCAAGCAATCAACATTTCATGCACCATTCAGGAACATGGCAACATGAAGCCACCTCCTTTTCCAAAACATCCCAGCTGGCAAATGTTCGAAGTTTCTTTATCAGGTAAACATAAGTCCACTATTGCACTGTCATTCTCAAAGCTGACAACCAAAAATACGTTTAACACTTTCGCTGCTACCAACACACAGCCAGGACTGTGTTCAGCCTACAAAAGTCACCTGTCAGCTTTGTGTTAGAAGTGATTTGGGTGGTTGTGCTTTGCAATGTGCACCCTCCAAGTGTTTTGGGCTCCGCTGCCCTTCCTACCTATGGCAGGGGTGGGCTGCTAGAGGGGAGGGTGACTAGCAAATGTCTGCCAAACGCATTTTACATATCGCCACAGATGCCAGAGTAAGAGCAATAATTCTAGGGCCATTATTCAAGGTTAAAATACAACTCCTGGAAAACTTTTTCTTAATAAAATAGTATCCCCACTGCAAGGGAAACCTGCAGCCTGTCTCCTCAGCTTCAGCAATGGTATGACCCTCGGCGTCTTCACGTACTGTACACAGTGTACTGGACATGATGACTCACGGGACCTTAGACCAGAGGGGAGGAGAGGCTGGAAGGACCGGTCTAACGGCCAGCTGGCTCTGAGGATCAGGTGAGTAAAACCTTTTTTTTTGCACCTAGATGAAAATGAGCACTTGCTTGCAGTGTGGGGGTAGCACCACTTAAAGCAGGGGTAGCCAAACTCCGGCCCTCCAGCTGTGGTGGAACTACAAATCCCATGAGGCATTGCAAGAGTCTAACAGCCACAGACATGACTCCCGGAGAGAGATGCATCATGGGATTTGTAGTGTCACCACAGCTGGAGGGCCGGAGTTTGGCTACCCCTGACTTAAAGGGTTAAGAAAAACTATTTGCCGGAGTTCTGCTTTAACACTAAACTGATGACCTGTGCAGGGTTTTAAAAATCATTTATGACAATCTTGGGTACTGAAATTTCAAGGGGCAATTTTAAGGCTTGACATATTTTGTATCTATTTTACCTAGAAATTGGGTGTTATATTGTGGTTTTGTGCACTAAAACTTTGAATGCATTTTTTGGGTTTGATGACATTTGCATGGTTAACCACTATAGTAGCTCCTTATCCCGGTTTGTAAAGCTTTGTGAACTGAGCTGCTCCAAAATAAATCGTACAACTCAACATTTTAAAAGAAAATATCCACCAAGAGGGTAAAAACACTGACACTTAGGCATTTACAAAATGCATTGTCACGTGCATTTTTGTTGTTTTAGGTATTTGCATGCATTATTTTTTTTGTTCATTAGGCATGTGCCCGAAAATGTAGTAAACAAGTGCTGAAATGCACAGAATTCTTGCATGATGTCAAAATGCACCTTAAAATGCATGCGTTTTTAAAGCTGTAAAGCATAGGCCTTGAAAGTGTAGATGACAAGTGTAGATATCCGTCATTACAATTGCTTCACTGCTCCTAATAATCATAGAACACTACAAATGGTTAAATAATAAAAACTAAAAAGTAATATTTGAGCATTAAAACTTGCTATTCATTTTTCAATAAACAGATGATTTTTAGGATCACCTGTTCTTTAATATCTTGCAATTGCTGCTGTAGTTTCTGCACATCTGCATTGACATTGGTGTTGTCCTTGTCCTTCTGTAAAGCTGGAATGTTAGTGCCTGCTGTAAGGTATAAAACACACAATGACATTTGGTCAATATATGAAGATGCAAAACCAACAGTTATCCAAATTATGATTATTTCTGAAGCATATGGTATTTATTTTAAAGGGTAACTACACTTTCATGACCATGTTCATGTTACACCCATATTCAGGGTGTAGCATGAAACATGGTCACATCCCCCAACCCACCCTCCACTTACTTAAATTGTGAGATTATTCTCATGCAGGTTCCTGCAATTTTTTTTTAAATTTGGCACGTCTGGGTGTAGCTCCACCCACACATCCGCGTCAATAATTCACAGGATCTGTGACGGGAGAAACTAGTCCCGTCTGCCACTAAGGCAGTTCTCAATAGAGTACATGTGCAGTGACATCCCCCCCACTTGTAGTCCATTGATACTTCCTCCCTTCTCGTAACTGCAAGTCTGCAAGTCTGTACCTCAGTACTGAAAAGGGCTGGGAAAAATTGTGCCTTGGAATAAAAGACCATCCTAACTACTAGGCAGAGGGCAGGTACCTGAATTACTTTTTAACTGCTGAATATTCATGGATCCTTTCCTGACTGTATTAAAGGATATGTGACATAAGATATGTATAGAAAAAGCTGTGGTGGATGGTCTATCACTCTGTACCTCCAGTGGACCTGGATTATGCTCCCAGAGTGAGTGTGGTTCAAATTCTATACTTCTGGGATCTCATGCAGACAAGGAAAAACGGAGACAAATCAGAAGTGCGTATTTGCATATGTTCCAGGCCAGTGCTTCAAATTACTGATATAATGTAATGTTATATGGTTTGTTTTATTTTACAGGGAGGTGTTTACCCCCCTTTGCACCTACATACATGATATTTGATTTTCTTTTTTTGTTGTATGCATTTATAAAACTGAAAACTTTTTTTGATAACGTATCGGACAAAAAATAATTGTGTGTAGATGTGCACTGTTTAAAGAGGAACTTAACCCTCATCTTTAAAATGACCACAAATACACTTTTAGAAATGTGTAGTAATGACAAATCTACAAACAGATACTTCTAGAAAATTGACGGCTTTTTATTCTTTGCATACCTGTTTATTCTTTTTCTCCCCATTCTTGTCAGTGGCCATTTTTTACTAAAGCTGGCCATACACCTTACAATTATCTGTGGTCAGATGGAAAAGACTTAACTGTGTGGAAGGCATAATCTCCACCTGGGCCAATCTGTTGCACTTTTTCCATCTGACCACAGAAAATCTGCAGATAATTGTAAGGTGTATGGGCACCTTAAGGGCCTGTTCACATGAGATCAGGTCCTGATCAGCAGACGTGGTCTGACAGTTCATTTTTTTTTAACCAAGGGGCTGTCAGTATGCAGATTCAGCCTCTGAGGTCACTTCCGCCCTCTCGGAACATCTACTTCCCTTTGTATATGTAAAGCTGGTGATCAGACATGTATCACATATTTGCAGGCATGTTGATGGTGCTGGCTACAGCAATCTGCAAAGAACGAGCCCGCAGGTGACGTCGTTATTGGGTACACCCAATCTTGAGGCTCCGGGACTCCAAGGGTCAGTTCTGGAGTTTGTATGAGGATTTGCGAGGTCACCCGGATACTTTTTCTTCCTTTACTCGTATGTCCATGGCAAGATCCAAATGTTTGCAGTTCATGTCGTTACCTCTACCCCAAGCTGCATTGTGTTGCGTTTCCGTTCCGTTTTCGTTGCGTTTCCAGACTAGACAAAATGTGACATGCAGTATTTTTTCTGTCGTAAGCTGAACGGACTGCGCACGTGAGAACTGTAGCCCATAAAACACATAGGGATGCATTTTGAGTGCAGGAGCGTACGGATCAGGTCAGTACACAAAATGGCCCTAAGGGCAGATTATTCCATCTTCCTTTACTTCCTAGAACTCTGCACATGTGACTAGAACATGTAACCATGCACATCATCTCTGAGGGAGGAAAATGCTTTTCCCTAAGATCTTGCAGTATACAGATGAGATTTCCTAGCAATGCATGGACTACATCACTAGTGCCTAACAGGACCAGGAAATGGAAAAACAGTAATTGTAAGTAGATGAGAAATGTTTAACTATTGAATGTAAGGTTGTTTCATATCAGCATGCAGAGCTGAATGCTGTTGTGATTTTTAGTAAAAGGAGGTAAAGGTCCACTTTAAGTTGAGATATATGTGGTGCTCTGAAAAGAAAAGTTGGAAAATAAGGGGGCTGAAAATGTAACTGCATCATGACAGCTGCTTGTGACCCATTTGCGACACACCTTGAGTCATAAATCTAGCCCTTCTTACCCACGTCATCTGCGACATCTTCTCCTCCTTTCCCACTACAGCACATAACAAAAGGCACTCTCCGTTCAACTAAAGCACGACACTGAACACACTTTTTCATAAGACTTGCACAATCTGGAATGAGAAAACATTTAGAAAATTAAAAAGAATCTACTCAAATATCACCATAACACTGAAAAATAAAGAAATATTGCTTTAAAAAGGTATGCATAAGGACAAATGAAAGAAAAGTAAAGTAGAACTTAGATTAAAATGAACACCAACTAGAAAAAACCCCTATGTGTGTGTCATTTTGCAGATTGGTTTATGAAAGGGACGAAGCAGTATTTTAGTTATGCATTCCCAAGGTCAGAGAGAACTTGAATAGTGCCAACACATATGTCAGCAGCCTAAAACTGGATACGAGAGTACATCCACTTGTGGAAAAAAAAACCCACCAAACATTAGCTTAATATATATAGCCAGCTTTCAGTTTCTGGAGTAGACTTTTGATTCATTATACTAGAAAGAACCTTGGAAAAAATATGTTCCTACATCCAACAAGCAGACGTAGGAAACAAATAGATCAGCACAATAGAAACTACAATGGGGGAAATTTATCAAAACTGGAGCAGACAAAACCAGGAGCAGTTGCCCATGGCAACCAATCAGCTTCTCTCTTCAGTTTGTTCAGTTAAGGTTTTAAAATGAAAAAGATACTGATTGGTCGCAGTGCACAGCTGCTCCAGTATTGATAAATTCCCTTCAATGTGCTGGACAATGTGAATGCCCTTATTGGCATTTTACCAGCTGGATTATGTAGCCGTTTAGGGCCTTCTTGCATTCCAGGTACACCAAATGGCAGGAATTTCATAATTATATTTGCCTGCTTGTTTTCTCACTATAGAATAAAACACATGAAAAAATAAAAACAGACCTCATCTTGCCAGTCCAATTACAGTATAGTACATGTACAAGTGAACCTAACCACGCCATAGAAATATATATACTCATGAATTCTAGATATCTCCCTTCGTGCTCTGGGATCTACGGAGGCTGTTCTGCGCACACAATTTGAATGAAAGTACTGTTTGGGGAGATGGCAACCTACATTCACAATTGAGGAGACTCTCAACCCACTGTATTTTGACGTAAATCAGTGCAAATAGTACACAGTGGGGGGGGATTTATCAAAACTGGAGCAGACAAATTCTGGAGCAGATTTGCACTGCAGCCAATCAATCAGCTTCTCTCTCTCATTTTCACATCTTACATGAGCAAACTGTAGAGCGTGCTGATTGGTTGCCATTGGCAACTGCTCCAGATTCTGTTTGCTCCAGTTTTGATACATTCCCCCCACTGACATTCCCTCTCTGAAAGTTTTGAACTCATAGGGTTCCAACACTTTGTGCTTCAGCAGAATTCTAGTTACACTCAGATATGAATAGCTTCCTGCACATGCACAATAACAAAATTACAGGCACAATTAGTTTTGTGTGAATGTATCCACCCCCCTTCCTCCTTCCTCTTTTCAGCTCATGCAAAGCATATTTCATTTTTGATTGACAATGACACCACAAAACTATTTTCAATTTGAGAGGAAAGGACCTTTAAAAGGCAATGCATTGGGTGGCATTTCATAAAGTGTACCACAAGGGAAAGAATAAAATCAAAGTTGTTGCAACCAGCAGTTGAAAACCATATGGTGTCATATTTATAGAACATAACAAGGTAGGAGTTCACAGCCTATGTAACCTTGGGAACATTAGGCTGGCCACATGTTCCAATCTATCCATACAATCTACTTTAGACTTACTAACTGCTAGAGGCTACCAGGTTTGAATGGATTGTTAAGGCATTCCTTTCTCTTACACAGTTATTTATAAGCCTAGAAGACACTGGGCAGACCGTACAAGCCAACTGTAATGTGTGAATAGTTGTTTTTCTTAGACAAAAGAGGTGAAGTGTATTTCCACTTTTACAGACACATTGGGGTGACACTGATTTTGTGTTTGTTATATGTTTTCATACACATACCATAACTTAAAAAAAAAAACCCTGCTTACCATTTTACTTGCTCTATTCTGAAAGAAAAGTTTTGAAAGTTTGAAAAGTGAAAGAAGCTGTGTGGAAAATTATCGGCCGAACAGCGGCGTTATCTGAATAGATGCAGTCACTGTTCATGTATTCAGACAGCCGTGGGTGCCACATGTCTGAAGATAGCTGTCAGGGTCAATTCCTAAACAGCGTGGATGGGGGAATCAAGTGACTTCTCTCATTAAGTTACATGTATGGCTACCCGTAGACTGTTCTCATGTTCACTCTTCATCCCAATGACAAGTTAAAGAGGACTGACAAACTTTAGTGCATTTTAGGTATTACACATTCTGAGAAATTATTGTGCATGTCAGAAAGCAATACCAAGGGTGTCCATAGACCACCATCGGCACCATAGCTAGGAAACGTTTCAAAATAGTTAGCCTTTCTCTGCATTTGAGAATGGCAATTAATCCCGGAGTCTGTGCATTGCTAAGATCATGCGGAACTACTCGAAGCCCATAATATGACTATAGAAGCTTTAACAGGTTCCTCAAGCCTTGCAGTTCAGAGCAATAATGATGTGCAAAATCCAAACACGCATAGCATCCTATCAGATTTCATATTAGTTCCAACAATTATGCATTCTCACTTTGCCCATCATTTTACTCTGCTCCTTCAATAAATAAGCTTGTTAGAGTTTTTACACTCAGTTGGCACAGTAATAGTGTGGTACAAGCACTAATTCATCTTATAATGGTCTGCTTTGAAGGATAAGCGTACTGTTACAAAACTTGAAGGCCTGAGGACCCCTTGATCCTCACTCTCTCACACTGTATACTGTAACACGAGAGAGGCTGTAGGATGGCCAAGTGTATACACAGCTTAATACATATAGCCAAAAACATAAAAAATACCCTGCAGTCACAAGGATTACGTTATTTTTTGGGGCAGCCTTTGGAAGCAAATGCTGACCCTGAATGATGCCTGAACAAAGATGGTGCTGTCTTTCTGTGGAGACAATTTATTGATATGGGTGGTACTGTGAGAACTAATAAATCTATGCAAGCCGTTACATGCATTTAATATGGAAAATACATCTAATGACTAGCCCACTTAATATGGTTTTGTCCGCAAACTGGAAGAAAAACGTTAATATACATAGTTTATTAAACTCACTTTCACAGGCACACATATGTCCACATGGTTGAAAGAGCACGGCTGCTTTCTTGTCTGAACATACAACACATTCTTCAATCTGCAGACAAAAGAAACACATAACAGTGAAATAAAAAAGTGAATTGTCAACACTTCGACAAAGTTTCTACAATTCAATAGATAAAACAGTCAGAAAGTAGGCTTACACTAAAAGATAAACGCCTAGATCAACTATGAACTTTACTTTTTAAAACCTATAATAAATATTAACTTTCAAGAGACAACTGTTGTGTGCAAAAGGTACTAAATGTCTCAGAATATTAAAATCCCACTAGAATCTTTGTCCCATGACCTCGGTCACCTGTGAGTTATTATTACTGTATTTGTGCATGCAGGTGATTGTAATGGAAAATGTCACTTGCTTGTCTGTGGGGGTAGTTATCTTTAACAGCAAAAGTTGATCCCAATTATACCAGATGTGGCTGGCCTATTAAAACAAGGGCCTATTTCACTGCATCCTGTCCAGTTCAGCTCCTTACATGTGTTAAAGGACAAGTCTACCAAAACACAACCCACTAGATGGAAGGTGTTTAATCTTCTTATCCAGTTCTTCAAGTATGGGATTCACTGCATGCTGCTATGCAATGCATTCACTGTTGAAATAATCCCCTTAGCCATCAATGGGTTCACTAATTATGGACAAACAAAGAGCACCTTTGCTGATCTACCTCTGTGTTTGTCTGGGTGGTCATGGTCACTGGGACTGAAAGTGAGGGAAAATCCAAAATTTTAAGTTGTCATCAGAATAGCAATATTGGGAAAATCTTCCAATAAAGACAATTGTGGTGACAACTAAAGCTGGCCATACATATTTATTACAGGTATTTATATAGCGCCAACAATTTAGGCAGTGCTTTTACATGTGTACATTCACATCAGTCCCTACCCTCAAGAAGCTTACAATCTAAGGTCCCTATCTCACATGCATGCAGTGACAATTTGGAGAGGAGCCAATGAGCCTTCCAGCAAGTCTTTGGAGTGTTTGAGGAAACCCAAGCAAGCACAGGGAGAAGATACAAACCCCTTGCAGATAGTGTCCTGACCGGGATATGCTAAACAATGTGGATTGGAGAATAGCCCCTGCCGAGCTATTGTATTTTGACAGCGGCGGGTGGGCTGACTGGCTGCAGTTACTGTTCGGTCAAGAATTTTCAGACCAGCTTCTTTGGGTCGATTGAAAAAAATTGACTTTTGTTGTTCAGTGGGGCGCTGAAGGGATCAGAAGGACTCCACCGAAATGTAAGCAGTGTATGCCAGCTTTCCTCTTACTTCCTGTTGTGTTTTAAGGGCAAGACGTGAATGAATGGCAACTCAACGGGACAGAGAAACTAAAAAACCCTGAAAAGTGTTTTAACCATTCCCTACTCTATCTGCAATTAAACCACAAAAATAAAACAGAGTTTGGGCTTTAATTTATATACCTCCCAAATCAAGAAACCTGTGCTTCTCCGACTTATCCTATAAGTGCTGTAATGAAAAGATAAACAACCTGGTGCTCTGTAAATGTATTTGTGTTGGCATCATTATTGGAAAGAGGGAATTTGCCTACACCTTCTATAGAAAGGAAGCAGGCACTGGCAATGAGATTCTACAATGCCAGGAGAAGCTGGTGTGACCACTTGTTTTTTGGCATGTACTGTCCCTTAGCAGCAATATTGTTTCCCTACACTCCATAACAGCACACTTAACCACTTGAGTCCTCAGGACTTTTCTCCCTTAGTCCCTTTGAGACTCACAGCATTTATTTTGTATCAGCGATGTCTCGGTTCCACACATTATACCTCTAACTTGAACACTACCCTAACTTGTTATAGATGTTTTTGTTTTTCAGGAAAGATAGTGCTTTAATTTAATTTGGTTTTTATTGGAAGTAAATAGTCCAAAATTCGAAAAAATGCATTTTCCGCTAATTTCCCCCCCCCCAACTAATAATTTATGTAATTTGTGCACCCACATACCTTTCACAATATATAATTAACAAGTATTGCCGATTAAAATTATATGAGATGTTGCGGATTTTATGTAGAATGGTAAAGTTCAAAGTAAATATATGTTTTTAAGGGTGATTAAGTCAGATGGACAAGAGCACAAATTAGTATGATGGCTTCTTATTCAAAGGTTTGGAATTGCAAAAAATTCTAATGCTTACGAAAGCATTCCATGTTTGTGCAGTAAATGCAAATGTTATCCAGTTCATGCTTTCCAATATTTTAATTTGCACTATACAGATACAAACTATAGATTTATTTATTTTTCTTCATGTGGGTCAGAGTCTGGATCTGGTCAGTGGAGTACTTTAATTAGACCATGTTAGAACCCCTATTATTAGGGATGCACCAAAATGAAATTTTTATACTGAACCCAAAATTTCTAAATTTGTCAGGCTGAAACCAAAAATTACTTTTTTTACAACCTGTTTACTGTTAGTGGCTTTGGGGAAATTTTGGGGGTCTAAACAGACTTCTGATATTTCCCTTTTAAAATAGAAAGAGATTGAGGACAGAGTCCTCGATCTTTTTCTGCAGGCCCAGCACTCAATGAACAGGAAGCCCTCAGTACAAAGGCCTTTCTGTTCATTTACAATCTGGAGATAGTAAATATTTACTATCAACTCAGTCATGCATGAACAGGAAGCCTCTGTACTGAACTGCTTCATGTTCATTCATAAAAGTGAGCAGATAGTGATGTATGGCACTACCTGTTCATTCAGAACTGGGGACATGGTAATCACTATGTCCTCAGTCATTTTCAAACACTGAGTAATCAGTACTTATCACTTGGTGTTTGCTCAGTACAGCAAAGCATCAGTAAATATTGACCAATGCTGAAGCCCCCCCCTTACTTGGCCTCCTGACAGTTTCTCGCCTCCCCGTTGGGTGCCAGCAGCTAGATCGGCTCTGTGTCTCCTCTGATCCCCGCTGCTTCTACAGACACAAGAAGGGGAGAGCAGCGGGGATCGGAGGGGACACAGAGGAGGAAAGAAGCTGGAGATGTACCAAATTTTTGGCCATTTTTGTATTAGTATTTTGTCCATAATACCATTTTTGCCCACAAAGTTTCACTGGCACAAATTTCAGTGCATCCCTATTATCTATTCATTCAAACTTCTATTACCAACACAGATTCCTTGAACACCAAAGAGCCACACAGCGCATATTAATAAATGTTTTATTGCATGTGGACATATTTAGACATGTATGCATGCAATGAATTTTTTCACATATACTGTACCTGAGATAGTACTACAACCGGAGATAGTACAAATATACATCAAAAAGCAAAAACTAACCCATGAAACCATCTAAAATACCCTAAAACAGAAAATTTTAACTCCTAAGAATATCAGATTACAATAAATAGTAACGGATCCAGGAACAGGATAAAGAGAGGCCAAGGCAAACTAAAAAGATACACCTCTAAAAAGAGTACCCTAATGGAAAGGACCGGGTGCAGCCACACCAAATGTATTTCAATGCTATCTGAAAAAAATTATTAGAACAACGTGAACATTCTAAGTAGAAAGTGAAATTTGCTTGGAACCCCTAATATACAAGAGTGACTACTGGATTAACTCCATATATTATGCTTGCCTGGACTTTGAATTGTTCGGTATTGGGTTGCCCTTGCAGTTGAACTCCATTACCACTACACTTCAGAGGTAACTGTTTTACTTCACTGCACCTTTTACTGCTTAGTACAGTTTATAGTTTTATCAAATACTGTATAGTTTTTATCCTGTACTCGCTATGAAGAAACAACTATATTGTGGTTTGTGTGCCCCTCACTTTCTATTGAGGTATTTCCAATACTTCGTGCACATTCAGTACACATATTATAATTATGATATTGACATGCCTTACATTAATGTAGAATTCTATTAAGTCATGTTTAGATGTATAAGCTATTTATTGGTCATGTTGTTTTTATAATTGTTTTAGATGGCATCATCAACATTCTGGATACTCCCAGTTGGAGTGTTTTTTTCTGTAACACCTAGAGTATCTAATACTTTTTTCCTTTTGCCTATCCTTATGGTATTTTACACCTAAGGTACTGATTTTAGAAGATTATGTTTCTGTGTATGGGGTATTTTAGATGGTTTTATGGATTAGGGTTTTGCGCTTTGATTTATGTATGTATGTTGTCTCCGGTTGTAAGGTATATGTATATAACTTTCTGTACATAATACATTTTGTGTGGGTTTTTAACTTTACATGCAATAAAAGATTTTTTGATATTCACTCTGTAGCTCCTTGGTATCTAAAGATATGTGTTGGTAAAAGTATGTTTATTTGGTTTCTTTCAGCATTGCATGCATCAGGGGTGTGGTTCCATTTTGAAATTCCATTCAAATCTCTAGCTGTAAAAAATAAGTCAAGGTAATTGGACTTACTGTATTTA
This sequence comes from Nanorana parkeri, assembly GCF_000935625.1. Lineage (NCBI taxonomy): Eukaryota > Metazoa > Chordata > Amphibia > Anura > Dicroglossidae > Nanorana > Nanorana parkeri. The sequence goes on along the minus strand of NW_017308078.1, from coordinate 258,892 downwards.
TCTTGGACGTTTCACTGGTCATCCAACCAGCTTTCTCAATTCTGTGAATTGAGAAAGCTGGTTGGATGACCAGTGAAACGTCTTCAAGAAAAATAGAGCAAGTTCAGTTGCCTTGATTTATTTTTTACAGATCTACCATGACCTGGATGAATGAGAACCTTCACAGACATTCAAATCTCTGCACCGTATCTTAGCTTTTAGTTTGTTTTAATGTTTTTAGTTATTACTTTGACTAAATAAAAGAAATGCATGCCTTTTTTTGTTCAGAAATCCTTTGTCAGTATCTCACCCTAGAATATTAAGTATAGGAACTCAAGTGTACCATTACGGAATGTGGAGGAAAACCAACAATATATTTAAACGTAACTCCATTTTCCAATATCCTTAATGAACACACACATTTTTACTCCCAGTTGGAGTGTTTTTTTCTGTAACACCTAGAGTATCTAATACTTTTTTCCTTTTGCCTATCCTTATGGTATTTTACACCTAAGGTACTGATTTTAGAAGATTATGTTTCTGTGTATGGGGTATTTTAGATGGTTTTATGGATTAGGGTTTTGCGCTTTGATTTATGTATGTATGTTGTCTCCGGTTGTAAGGTATATGTATATAACTTTCTGTACATAATACATTTTGTGTGGGTTTTTAACTTTACATGCAATAAAAGATTTTTTGATATTCACTCTGTAGCTCCTTGGTATCTAAAGATATGTGTTGGTAAAAGTATGTTTATTTGGTTTCTTTCAGCATTGCATGCATCAGGGGTGTGGTTCCATTTTGAAATTCCATTCAAATCTCTAGCTGTAAAAAATAAGTCAAGGTAATTGGACTTACTGTATTTATCTTGGACGTTTCACTGGTCATCCAACCAGCTTTCTCAATTCTGTGAATTGAGAAAGCTGGTTGGATGACCAGTGAAACGTCTTCAAGAAAAATAGAGCAAGTTCAGTTGCCTTGATTTATTTTTTACAGATCTACCATGACCTGGATGAATGAGAACCTTCACAGACATTCAAATCTCTGCACCGTATCTTAGCTTTTAGTTTGTTTTAATGTTTTTAGTTATTACTTTGACTAAATAAAAGAAATGCATGCCTTTTTTTGTTCAGAAATCCTTTGTCAGTATCTCACCCTAGAATATTAAGTATAGGAACTCAAGTGTACCATTACGGAATGTGGAGGAAAACCAACAATATATTTAAACGTAACTCCATTTTCCAATATCCTTAATGAACACACACATTTTTCTCTATATGTTATCCCTTTTATCTTGCTTTTTTCTTGTAACTACCAACAAGGTATTAGAGGATTTTCACTTAATTTATTGAGGGGTAATGACAACATAGCAAGTATTTTAAAGACCATATTTTCAGGAAGGTGTTTCTATTGTGAAAAATAAATACCAGAAAATGAATAATTACCTTTGTTCTAGACTGTACTTGATCTTTGCATATAAGACATTTTTTTACCCGTGTGGAGCATAAAGAGCAGGTTGCAATATGCCCACAAGGGCCAAAAAGTGTATCTCTCTTCATGTCGGAACACACCATGCACTCCTCTAGAGTCTCAGAATCATTGTTAATCATAGATGGGCTGTGAGATCCAACTTGACCACTAAAAATAGATTTTAACAATGTTAGAAGCTAAAAAGGTTGCAATGAAACCTACCATCAATCAATTTAAATATTACCATTCTGTGCACTACCTTACCCAACAAAACCCAGTGAAAGTGGATAAAAAAAACACAAGCTTCCAACTCATGTCACAGGCCAGGTGGAAAAGTGCTGATGCTCTCCACTCCCAATTGGTAACATTAAATGAAGAAGACAGGAGAAGCACATAAAGAAAAAAAGTGTACTTTTAGGTGCACTTGGCAGCTCGCTGAAATGGTAACTTGTAAACTGAATAGAAAAGTACCCGTAAGCACTTATTTACAGTTTTCTAAACGCCTTGTATGCAGTAAAAGCACTCTCTACATCACTGATCACTGTGTGCAACAGGCAGTAGGGTATGGCAGAGTACTGCAGAAGAGGCCGTCAGGCGCATACTGCAGTGTCTGCGCCTGACGGCCTCACAGTGGCCTATTGCTAGAAGTGGACAACCTCACCTAACTGAACATTTAGCCTTTAACAACAGAGTATTTGCGTCTCGGCATAATATTTATCTATTATTGGTATTCATATTACTATTTGCTGATCCAAGTACTATTTTCATGTTCCTTTAGGCACAGAGTGTAATACTGCTCTGTAACACATTTGTTTCTATCACAGTGATAGATCGTAATCCTTTTTAAGAAATAACCTGAAATCAATCCATACCTAGATTTTTCCTTGTGGCATTTAGCCAGGGCTTTGCACAGGCTGGGATCTGGACAGAGATCAAGCGGAGACTGGCCTTTTTTGTTACGAATGGTTAGATCTGCTCCATTTGCTGCCAGAAAGCAAGCAATAGAGGCAGCACTTTTCTTCTCAGCCCCTTGCGTTCCAAGACCCATAATAAGCTGGCAAATAAAATAAAATTGTTTAGATCAACATCATAGATGACATAAAATATATTCAAATAGGCCCAGGTAAACAAGAATAACTCAATGCGTCGGTAATAGAAGGTTTTACAAACACATTATATATAGTCTTAAAAGCGTGCCCATTCCATAAAAAGGAAAGGGTGGGAATATTACAAACGATGCTAAAAGTGTCTTTGCAGGCAATATGTGAAGTATGGAGGGTATGACAGTGCACGGTATGTGCAGTAGAGGAGTGACAGGGGTATGATTGCAGGCAGCATGTGCAGGAGAGGTGTGTGGAGGGTTTGATGGCAGACAGTATGTGCAGGAAAGCAGTACACAGGGTATGACATTGGGCAGCATGTCCAAGGAGTGCAGAGGTTATGACAGCAGGCAGTGTGTGCAGAAAAGGAGTGTGAAAGGCATTATGTGAGGTAATATGTGCAGGAGAATAAAGAAAAGGCTATAAAATAGGCAGTACAGTTAAAGTGACATTAAAGCATAATTTTTTAAATCGTCCGTTTTTTTACTACGGGCGGACGGCAAGAGGTTAAATGATGTCTCTTAATCCGAACTTCTTCTTTCCTGTCGTTTTCATATGTCCCTCCAGCGCTGCTGCGCGTCTCCGATCCAGCGCCGACTCCTCTGTGATTGCTGGCACTTCCTGTCCCACAGTGTCTGGATGCGGGTTCACGCCGCCCATAGACTTACCTTGTGTCTCTCCTCATCTCCCGGCCTAAAATCTTAAATGCGCATGTGCCCGCCCCAAGATCCTTTGTGGCTGCCCGGGATTTTTCAGATTTTCGGACGGGTGAAAACACAGGTAAGTTTCAACCTGTTTAAAAGGTTTTGTTTTTTTTTAAGTTTTTGCATATATCTACTGCTTGCTAGCAGTAGATATATGCAAAAAAAACAGAGGGTTTAATAACCCTTTGACTCAAAGAAGGTGTTTACTAATCTTTTCATAATAAGCAAAAAAAGCAACAAACGTAGCAACCCAAAAAGGGTCAAAGCTATAGGCAAACGACAGAGGAAGTTCGCTTGATAATGCACTTGGCACTCATTCACAAAACTGACTGATTTAACAGCGGCAGCATAGGACCCGTGCATAGGGGGTTTTCAACAGGAGGAATATAGCTAAAAATCAGTGTAAGGTAAACAATAAAGCGGGAAATAGGGAAATGCAACAAAGATCACTATTGGACCAGGGACAGTGGAGATGAAACCGATATTTGGAATTGTGTATTGAATAATGTGCAGGACTGTCCCTAATGTCGCTGAAGCCTGTGTGCTAAAGGTAAAACACGAGCGAGTGTTGTAAGGTTAATATGCATGCTGGAAAATGGCCTTTGGGGTTTAACATGCATGACTGTGTAATGCTGGCTGACTGAAAAATGCATTTAAGCTAGGTGCGGGTCAGGTTATTAAAGAAAATGAGCTGGGAATGGGCGTTTAGGAATTAACACAAATGAGCTGAGGACTGAGTGGTTAGGAGTTAAGACACATGAGCTGGGAACTGGGTATTTAAGGGTTAATACACATGGGCTGAGGACTGGGGTAGGGGATGTTAATGCACATGAGTTGGGGAAAGGTTGCTAAGGGGTTAATGCTTATACACAGAGGAAAAGCCACTAATTGGTTAATGCATACATACAGCAGACTGCAGAGTGGATTATGCACATATGCTGGGCATAGGTGACTGTGGAAGCTTATTACCGAGAGATTTATGCACACACTCTGCAGAGTGGACACTGATCGGTCAATGCACATAATCTACTGGTGTGTAAAAACCGATTCATAAGATGTGTGTACTGGAGGGGTATCTCACTGCTAGTATGGTACTGAGAAACAATGTGCTTGTGCTGTGATCAGGATTTACTGGGTGGGAAAAGGAACAGGGACAGATTGGGACCAGGCTGCTGCAGAAAATCAGGGTTCCTCATACTGAATAATTATTGTTTCTTATGAGGGATACCAAGAGCCTCCTCTTCCATCCTCACAGTAACATGTGTGGAAGCTCCCAATAAACATGAAGAAACACTTCATGGTAAGATATACAATAAAGAAGACATCAAAGTAAAAAACCACAAAGATGTTACTCACCCTACGTCAAAAGGTCCAAAAGCACAGCTTCTAAGTATATGGTATGAAAACCACGTCTTACAAACATTTTATCATTGCAGCTTTTAAAAGGAGTGCCCAACAACACAACAAACGTATCTGAATTTCATCAAAACAAAACTGATTGCAAGTATGTCAAGGGCAATTAAACAAATCAACACATTCTAATTATGTTTGTTATGTAAGCTGTTCTGAAAAAAAACAAAACACACTGGATTTTAAAAAAAAATCCAGCATTCATTCCTTGCTACCATACTTAACAAAATGACTACTTGCTGGAAAAAGAAATATACATGCATTACTAGTAACCAAATGGTTTACTAAACAAAAACACTTTATGGAGATAACACCCCAACAGAAACAAAACAGTACTTACGGTGTTCTTTGAGGGCTCCCATGTAGTGTCCACCTTGCCAACATCCTGCATGTCTTGAAGTTGTCGCAGCTGAGACAATGTATGGTGTCTAAGGGCTTCATGCAGAGGAGTATCACCGTCCTTATCTTGGATATCCAGATTTGCTTCAGCACGTACCAACAACTACAGTAGACAAAAAACAGTTTTTTGTACTAACAGTAAAATCCATCTCTTGGAGTCCATTGAAAGACAATGGAAGTCTTTGACCTTCGGGTTATACTGACAATTACAGGGGAATTAGGGGGAGGGGGGAAAAAAAAATGTAGGCTAGCCGAGGATAGCTCCTCCTAATACCAGCATACCTGTTTTGAAGAAAAAAAGCAGTACTGAGAGCATGATCCCAAACATGATCTGTAGGAGAGGGAGAACATGTGTGGCCTCTGCAATTAGAGTTAGCAAATAACTGGTGATTTGGTTCAGAGTCTTGCATGAACATGGTAAGAACATCAGACGAAAGGGAGAGGATCTAGCCCCCTTCACTCCAGCTGTGGTATGTCCCTTGGCATCCTTACATCTATTGCAGGTGAATGGACCTGCATAAGACGTGATGGCAGCAGTGGGGCTTCGACTGCTGGAGTCCGAGGAAGAAGAGGCTGCAGGAACTTGGTCTAGCAGCCAGGCGGGATCAAGGATCAGGTAAGTATATTTTTTTTTATCTGAGCCCCAAGACTAAAATGAACAGTTAACCCTTGCAGTGCAGGGTTAGCCCAACTGCAAGGGCTTTTTTTTTAGTTCTGCTTTCAGTGCACATCAAAATTGAAATGTCTATTTGAATGGAATTGGCCTTTAATTACTATGAAGCATGTTTACACTAAATGCTTAGTCCTTTAAACCGCACTATATATCCTTCCCTTGTGTATCCTATTATGAAGCTGGATCACTAACAGTGTGGAAACTACTGTGAACAAATTATTATATACCTGCATTGCAGATATATATAATAATTCTATACCTGCATTGCAGGTATATAACAATATTTACACTAAACATCAGATTGCCCTTGAAATATGCAACTTACCCTGACGATCTGTGTATGTTGACGTTCAACAGCTAAATGAAGAGCCGTCTGCTGGTTTACATTTTGAATGTCCAAGTTTGCACTACCCTGAAAGTCAAAGCAAAAAAAAGGCTGTTAAAGTGGTAAACAGATCAAGCCCAACTCACGAGTTTTATTTTCTAAAAACCCTCCCTTCCCACACACACATGGTACAACTTTGCACTACTTACTGATAATCTAATAGTCTGCAAATATACTGTAACTATAATCCAACCAATGGATAGAACAGTACTATCGGTTAACCAAAAGGTTAAATTCTATAGAAACTTAAAATAAGATAAGTAGAACTGTACATTTCGATAATGGCCATATCATAACATCTATGTTAATTTAGACTTCTCATTTAAAGTGTATTTTTCCATCTTGACATCACAAAATATTAATGTGTAAAATAAGATTTTAGTCTTACCCATAAAATCCTTTTCTTGGAGTATATCATGGACATAGGCTTGGTTAATCAGGAACACTGGGTTATACTGCCACCTTCAGAAATTTGGACACTCACAAGCAAAGCTGAAAAGGTCAGCACAATATAACCCCCTCCTGCTCAAAGAATGCCTCAGTTTTGTAGCAAGCAATGAAGGAGTGGAACACAAGAACAGAGGAGAAGCCTGTGTTTCGTAATGCAAAGGATTTTACAGGTAAGACAAAAATTCTATTTTCTTAGTTGTACATCCTGGGACACAGGCTTGACACAGCTTTTCTTAGACTGGCTAAGAAAAGCATACACCACCACCTGAAGTACCTTATAAACAGTAAAACCTAACAAACGTGTAAACAGAAGATGGAGCCCGATTTTGGAAAACCCATGAAGCCTTAACCAAACTAGTGGAGTGTGCCTTAACCAGAAATGGGGGAACCGGCTCCTGAGGTCATAAGCTTGAATGATGAGATGATGAATTCACCTAGAGAAGCAGGCGGCCCTCTATGGTGAGGCCCCAGGAACAACAGACTCGGCCTGGCCCAGGGAAGGTGTAGCTGAGAGATAAACCCAAACAGCCTAAACTAGATCCAGGGGAAGGGAAAATGTCATTAAGATGTTTAGGAGCAGGACATAAGGAATACAGAACACTGTTCTGGTTAAGGTGGTAGGAGGACACTGCCTTGGAAAGAAAATAGGTCCTGGGCCTCAAACAACGTTGTTATTGTGTAGCACAAGGTTTTTTACAAAGCCACCAACTCAGAAACTTGCCTCTCAGAAGGAATGGCAACAAGAAAGGTGACCTTGGTAATAAGAATAGGCAGGGAAATATCCCTAAAGTGTTCTAAGGGCATCCTTTGAAAAGCCAACAGAACCAGGCTGAGAGATCCCCACAGAATCGCATTTGGAAGGCATACTTCACTTGGTATAAGGCCAGGAATTTACATTCCAGGAGATGAGTCACTGAAGAACGACAGAAGGAACAATGTGAGTGACACCCTGGACGAAGGCCCTCACTAAAGAGTGAGATGCAGTCTCTAAATAAGAATCACTAAGGCCAAGATTTGACCCTTGATGGTACTCAAGGCCAAACACTGATCCAATTCAGACCAGACAAGAGAAAAGACTGGACTTGTCTCATGGAGAACTTTCTGAGATATAATTCCCTGGCCTTGCACCAAGAAACATACACCTTCCAAATACGATCGTAGACTTTGCACAGAATGTGACAGGCCCCTGTCCTTCAGAACCTGGATTTCAAAATCCCCAGTTAAGTGCAATGAAAATCACAAGCATGCCCGGCATCTCAAGCCTTCGGAGTAGATGAGCGAGGAGCTTCAGAGGAGGAAAGGCATACATCAGTGTCACTAGAACATCCACCATAAAAGCTTGAGGACCCCTGGTCCTGGCTATGAACCTATTTTGTTGTTCAACCTGGACACCAGGAGGTCCCCCATTTGCAACAGGTGGCATGAAAACACCTCAGGGTGAAGAGACCATTCACTGGAGTAAAGGAATTGAAGACTAAGGAAATCCGTCTGCCAATTTTCAACACCGGTGATGTGCAAAGCTGGCGTTGTTTGACTACGTTTTAGTACGTTGAGCTCTCAGCCAAAGGGTCCAGCATTGAAGAAATAACCAAATCGCCCTGAGCTCCAGATTACTGATCAGAAGCTGAGCTTCCTCCCACAACCAAGCCCCCTGAGCCTATAGGGTATCCAAGACTTCTCCACTGCCTGACAACCATTGTGAGCACCTTTCAGGCAATTGGGAGGAGAGACTTTCTTGATTCCAACGCCAAACTGGAAATCCATAGTGCCAGGGAAAGCATGGTCTTGCTAGACAGCTAGATTGCCTAGACACAGTCTGTTAGTCCCATGCTGCTGGAACATGGAGTTGTAATGGTCTGGAGTGAAAATGAGCATATGGAACACCCTTAAAAAGGAGTCTACCATGAGGCCCAGCTCCTGCATGCAAAAGTGAAGAGTTGGCAGCCCCTGGACTGTAGTGCATGAATGTGGGAGTGGAGAGACCCTGCAGGATCCATTGTACATTAGCTGACAGTGTCTGAGCCAATTGTTGTAGAAGTTGGTCTAGATATCCCACAATGGAAATCCAATGGGAGTGAGAGCAGGGGCAAGCACCTTATTGAAGACGTGAGGTGCAAAAGACAGGCCAAAGGAAGAGCAACAGACCGGAAATGCTGTATGCTTACAGCAAAACGCAGATAGCGATAGTGAGCAGAAAAGACAGTGCAAGTTCTTGTTGACCCCCAAGGCCAGAAACTCTCCCATATGAATTAAAGCAATGACTGACCAGTGGATTACATATGGAATTTCTGCACCTAAAGGAATATGTCTGCAGATCCAGTATGGGGCAGATGCCTCCTTTTGCTTGGGACCAGTAAACAGGTTGGAGTAAAACCTCTGGAACCTCTCTCCCTCTGGGACCCCTTAGGGAAGAAACTGTCCCAGGGTAGTGTATTGATCTGCTAGTCTTTGTAGAGAGAGGAGCTTGGTACACACGGAGATATTTTTTTTATTCAGTCTCACAGGCAAAATCTGCCGGTTTACTCCATCCACTAAAAGCAGGGATGAACAAATCTCCCACTGTGTACACTGTATTCTGACGGAGGTACCCGCCACTGTCAAAATACCCAAAGAGTGTTTGCAGCTGATTAGCTGCACACACTGTTCGGCCTACAATTTACCAGTATATCCCTTTGACAAAAGTTAATCTAATGATCGACTTTTGTCAAGGAGATAAGGCCACCCCCGGATTGCATTTTGTATGACTACTGCTGAATTGACTGAAACTCAATCCTTATGTACCCAGCTTTAGGTCAGTTTTAAAACATAAAGCAGGACAGAGGCAGGGACATAAACTCTAGTCTATATCCCTCCTGGAGACAATGTTTTACTTGTCTTACTTGGCTGAACTTGGTGGGTTTGGGGGTCCAGGGCTTTTGAAAGAAGTTCTGGGCCTGGCCTTGGATATGGGGGCCTGAGAGAGAGACAAAGGGAACTCTACCTTACCTCATGAGTAAAAGGTTTATCCGCTGGGGTGGCAGCCCTCTTTTTCCTGTGGTAAGGTGTTACTCTTTCCCCCCATGAATTCCTTGATAAAGGTGTCCAGGATTCAGTTAATAGGCCCCTGCAAAAGGCTTTTTTTTTGCAGGTGGATTGTGTCTACAATCTCGTTGAAACAGTAATGCAGGGCCCCTGGCAGTTTCATGGTAAATGTACATAGATGCAACGGATGCATGGCGAGGCCAGCAAGGGAAAGTAAGGCTTTACAAGGCAGTTTATCCACAGGGACCTTTAACACCAGCATGTTCTCAAAAAAGGTCTTGTTCATGCAGGAAATGGCTGGGTCCAGGACAGGGATGGCTTATTGCTCCTTTCAATAGGGTATTGCTGAGCAAAAGACAGGCAGGGAGCCTGGAATTTTTTCTAAATAACCAAGTCTGTGTACCATGATGTATGACTAAGGCTAGCCATACACTGTTAGCATTCTTACAGTAAATGGTCCTGGCGGTTCGTCAAAAATCGATTACTGTTCAACAGAGCAGTGATTGCAGCTGATCAGCTGAAGTGGCTGTTCATTTATTCTGACAGCAGCAGGCACCTGTCAGAATATAATAGCTGCAGTGGGAGATTGCTTATCCACGCTGTTTAGCATGAATGGTGGAATCTAACATTTTCTTCATTCAGACTGCAGGCTGAATGAAAAAAAAATCCATTAGTGTATATCCATCAAAAGGTTTAAAAGGAACCAATTAGAACAAAATATTAGTGCTGCCACTGATGACATACATTTTGAGGTCCAAGCTACAGCCCCTGCCCTCCTTATCCTTTCATCATTACCTGGTGAGCCAGATTAAGCATATGCATACAAAGTGTCTGGATACCCGATATGCATATGCCTTTTCTGGGTCAATGGCTCACCAAGAAGTGAATGAAAAATTACAATGAAGCCCACACCTTTAAAAACAACTCTGTAATGCAAATTTCCACATTTCCATCCTGACAGGTCCCCTTTTTTCAGTAAACTAATTTTTAGGTAGTAGGATGTTAACAACCTTAATAGCATTTATTGTCTTCCTATTTACTGCTGATATCTTGCCACCAGAGTTCCCAGCTTTCCACCCCACAGTCTGGTAGCCCCATGTTTATGTCGCCACTGATCCTGCTCCATAATCCATAAAAATTCAAAAAAGACAGGAAAGACATTAATGACCGAGTGTGCTGAGTGGATCTGGAAACTTTTTCTCCAATAGATCTCATGGTCAATAGATGTAAGAACCTTGTGACTAATCAGTGAGCTGACCTTTTATTATATAAAAAAAAAAAGGGTGAAGAACCTTTATAGAGAAGAAAAAAGGGCCTTGCAAGGACAGTACAATATAAAAGGCAGAGAGAGTGTAGGGAACCACAGCATACCTGATGAACTAGCAATTCAGCAACTTCAACATGATTATTGAGTGCTGCCAGGTGCAATGCAGTGTATCCATCATCCTTCTTCTCATCGACTATCCATGGACGAGGTAATTTAGAAAGTAGGACACGCATAGCGCTGACAAAATGAGAAAGAAAACTGTAAATACAAGGTAAATCTAAAAAGAGCCATAAATCATTTAAAGACACTGCACTGTCAGGTACAAAGTATAAAACTTTCCAGCATATGTATGAACTGTTATTCTTTCCTGCAGTGGACAGGAACAACAGTTTAAATGCTTTCCATTGTGTAACGTAGTGCCACAGCTTTTACCCCAGTAAGGGCACAGCAATAAGCAGAGCATGAGTGGAGCTTAAAGTCTGTACAACCCAGGCACATTAGTGAAAAGCCACTGGACAGATCATTAGTGCTCAGGAGTTTACCACCACTAGGGCAGCAAGGGGCTGCAATGGAGGAGCCGTACAAGTGTGCTGACATGAATGAGACGTTGTGGGACACATCATTCATGTTTCTGTTTTGCTGTGAGCCTGGTGTACTGAAAATCCTGAACAGGAAGACACAGTGAGGGGAATTGATCAAAACTGGAGCAGACAAAATCTCTTCAGTTTGCTCAGGTAAGATTTGAAAATGAGAGATAGAAGCTGATTGGTTGCAGTGCAAATCTGCTCCAAATTTTATCTGCTCCAGTTTTGATAAATTCCCCCAAGTATGTTCATACATAAGGCTGTTTATTTATTTTTTTGTACGATTGTATAATGTGCTAATCCTTTAAAACTAGACAAAAATCACACGAGTATTTTACAGTATAAAAAAAACATAACATGCCAGAAGTAATATCTCTGTACTCTGCAGCTGCAGATTTATGCCACATTTGAGCATTATATTTTAGTTATTTTCTGACCCATACATAGTAACATAGCAGGTAAGGTTGAATAAAGACACAGGCCCATCTAGTTCAATCTATGTATAATTAACCATTTACACTGAGCCCGAATACTAAGTACTAGAATGTGTTTGTCTGTGCAGTATTAATACTAGCAAAAATGAGCAGTGCATTTTAAGTAGGGATGCACCGATATTGATGCTGGCCATTTTCACGAGAACTCATGAAAATGCCGCAATACTAAGCGCCAAGACTAGTGCTTTAAATATATAAACTGAAGCTGGCACTGTAAACCAGCACCAGGCTTTATAGGAAGGCTGCCGAGATCCCCAGCAAGGTCTCGGCAGCCTTCTTGTGAATTGCGGCACCTGTTAACAGAGCCGGCTAAGAAATTAGTTAATTGAATAGTTTAAGGCTGGGCACACACCTTACAACCATCACAAGACTTTTGTCTTGCGGTGGTTGTAAGGTAATTAAAAAAACGTAAGATCTGCCTATCTTGGACAGGCAGATCGTACTTGCGATGACCGCAAGCCGCGCCCCCGAGGGGCGGGCTTCCGATGACCACAATGTCGAACGGGCAGTATGCGCTTGCGCACACCGGCCCGTCCGGCTTTTATCTTACGAACATGCTACACACTCGCCGAACATCGTACGATGCTCGGCGTGTTTTCGAACATGTTCCTAAGATAAAAGTCGTGCGACCTTGCAATAGTAGAGGTCGTACGGCTTCCACACACCTTACGATAATCGTACGATCGCGGGATGTCCCGCGATTATCGTACGATTATTGCAAGGTGTGTGGGCACCTTAAGAAAGATCATGAAATAGAAAGATCCTTTGTGATCAACCTTTCCATGATCTTTGTCATCAGAAAAAAACTGATCTGTAGAGCTAGGATTGTTTTTGAATGTTTTCTTTTGAACTAAGCTTTTTACCTGTTTGTCGGTCCATTGTCAGATAATAGAACAATTGTACAGAATACACATGAGGATATCTTGCACCTGCAAGCAACATTTTGATAGTATCTAAGAGTCGTGTATTTTGTGAACAAATTATTTTTTGCAGCAGGAAAAGCAGCACAATGTTAAAGAAAAGATTGTTTGCAAATCTGCTGCTGGTGTGTGATCTATGAGTAATATGTTAGAGCTGTATGAAAAAATATATGTGAAACAACAAATTATTTTTCTAATAGACTGGATATAACTGGCTATTCTAGGTTGTGTGTTGCAAAGTAGGGTAAAAATGCCCTAGCTGGTAAAATGAGAAAAAGTTATCATTCTTATGTTGCTACATTTTAAACTATGTTAGCAAGTGAACTGCAGTCTGCAACCTGTGACTACACATAGCGTTGTGTGACAGATGCCTCCTGTAGATAGTAACTTACTCTGCAAGTATGCACTAATAGAAAACGACAGATGTTCAGAGTGACACTGGGAACCAGCAACCAAGCCATGCACGTTTTGTGTGATGAAGTAAAAAAAAAAGCAACGCTTGAAACTTCTAATTATAGCCTCTAGTTAGCTCACCCCTCCACATAGACTAATGAGACAGTGACAAATATACACAAGATGACCCACCCACAGGTATGTTAACCTCTTCCTTACTAGGATGTTGCATAACCTTTTTAGGCTACTTGTAGCTAGCGAGGGTAAACCAAAACATTTGCTTGCTGTGAAAAATAACTAAATACAAAGAACCCGGTGTAAAAAAACTGGAAGGAGAGAAAATACCCAAAGTAAACATATACTGGCTTACATTTTCTTAACTGCAAAAATGGACAACACCTCAGTGTATTTTTAAGGTTTTATACATGAAACTGAACAATTTCTAATTAGTAAAAGAAGTGTGGTAAAATGACTTTAGGCAAGGACATTTTATTCAAGGGCTATTGCTCAGTAAATACAAGGTAGACGTATTTTTTGGACATGTAATTATGGCAGTCTGTGAATATTATTGTCATTTTGCCAGAGCCAAACAACCTCTTTGAAACAAAGCAGGCTCATTCACTAAGGGCCCGTTCACACATACTGCGGTGACCTGCATTGTACTGTATCAACTCAAGTCACCACAAGTACACATAGAATACAATTGATTTCTGTGTCCCATTTACACTACGATGTGGGTGGTGTGCCAAGCTAAAATGCAAACATGCTGCATTTTATTGCAGCACACTGGATGCCGCTGCAAGGTCACCGCATCGCACTGCCGTGCAGGCACATTGTACACGCCAGATTAAGTAAAAAAAATAAAGGGTTAACAGTCACAGCTCTGGTAGTGTGCGATACAACGCACATTGCCTGAGCCGCCACAACACACTAGCACATCCGCTGAAAGGCAGCATTTTAACAGAGTAGTTACTATGAACGGGCCCTAGGTGGTCACCATACATGTTACAATCCGACCATGCAATTAGGCTGCAAATATAAGAGAGTCAGACTATGGCGGTAAGGCAGAGTTTGCAGGATTGGAGAGCCAGGCCACAGATTTGTGTGCAAGCCACAGTCTGATGCTGCTAACACACATTTTAGTCTTGGCTGGGAAGAAGAAAAAAAAAAGGAAAATAACCCCACATTCATATGCAGCCTGACTGCAATACAATAATTAAAAACAATGGTTCGAGTGGGCTTTAACAACGCACAAAATACTGCACTTTAAAAACACATGTACCGTTTTGTGCCCCAAAAGACCGCAAAGCCTAAAGGAGGCCTTGGTAAGAGCAGCTGTGGTGCAGATTCAGGGACACAGATTGAAATAATCTGTTCAATGTTAAGCTGGCCATACACCCATAGATTATCTGCAGATTTTCTATGGTCAGATGGAAAAAGTGCAACAGATTCCTCCATCTACGCTAAACTGTGGGAATGGAGGAATCTCCCGCTGGGCCAAGCTTCAGTATCTTGCTAGTCGGCCCCGCTGGCTCTCAAAACACCTGAACAATGCCTGCATCCAATCAGATTATTCAGGTATTTTGACAGCCAGTGGGGCCGACTAGCAAGATACTGAAGCTTGGCCCAGTGGGAGATTCCTCCATTACCACAGTTTAGCGTAGATGGAAGAATCTGTTGCACTTATTCCATCTGGCCATAGAAAGTCTGCAGATAATCTAAAGGTGCATGGCCAGTTTAGGGAATCATTGGGAACACTTGAGCACTAAACACAAATACAATAATAAAACAAGGTACTCAGATTAAAATGTAGATTTTTTTTTTTCCAGAAAAGTTGCATTTATTTTGAATACATAAACACAGGGAGAGTAAGGGCCCATTCACACCACAGGAACGCATGTTACGCACATTGGTGCTCTGCAGTGCCAGTTATTGTGAATAGTTCAACACCTGCGTTCCAGGGAACTACAATGTGCAGTAACACACTACTGTGTGCTGCCAGAAATGGTGCAGGAGCGATTTTTAGGTGTTTTTTTTTTCTCTTGCAAATGAAACAAAAACAATATGAAATGTGTGCAGGCACACCGTTTTCAATCCAACCCGGTGATCTTCAGCCATTTTAGTCATGGACTGCATCATGTCCCTAATAAACATTCAGGTAAATTCTCACCAACACAATACAAAACTATATTTAGTTAATAGCTAAACCTGCACAAAAATGATAAGTATTTAGAACTATGGTTAGGGAAAAAAAATAAAAATCACAAATGACTCCAGGATCAGGATGTCCTTGCAAGGTAGAAAGCAGAGAGGAGGAACACTGTTAATACCCCCTGTGCCCGGTAACCAGGCTGCATACTTGGTATTGATTAATCATTAACAACAAATGAGAACTCATTCTGAAAAAAAGAGCATCTAGCATTAGCTTACTACATAATACGATTCTTTATCTGAACGATCAGAATACAAAGTGTGACATGTATGCACAGCACATTTTCGACAGGCTTAATAGCAATGCAGCTGAAAAGCATTCTTATTCAGCTCACACTCTCACTTCTCTGACATCAGGAAATCTTGTTGCCCTATTTGTTGTGATGACGTAAGGTTATTAATTTCATATCTGTAAAGACTTGAGCCTCTCTCTGCAAGTCTAATGACGGTCACAACATGCTGTAGAAGCAACAGCACGCATTCAGTGAAAATATGAGTAATATAAGTGGAAACATGAGAGGCCGCTTTATTTGGCAGGGCTAAAAATACCTGAACAAATGGCAAAGCAGTGTTGGGGCTCGGCAGGATGAACAATCAATAAGCAGAAAGCATGATAGGAGCTCCCAGAGCTCTTGGATCGACAATCGACAGCTGAGAGACTATTTTTTGCTATGGTTGACTAAATATGGTCAGGGAAGAGAGAGGCACTAGAGGGAACGTTTGCCTGGGATTGCATGTTTCAAATGCTTAGCTGCCTATAAAGCTGAAACAGTTTAGCTTGTGCCCTTTGAGTGGGGGGATATGGCTCATGTCTATAGTTGCAAGTGGGAGTCCTGACCTCGCTAACTGGCTTCACTGACCCCAAGGAGAAGTAGCTTGCAACTGATTTGTTTGCAGTTCAATCTGGGGACTTCAACAAAAGGAACCAACTAAGATGCACTGTTTAACGAGGAAAGACATAAAACTAACTTTTTTTTCTTTTTTTTTTTTGGCAAACAAAAGAAGTTTTACGCTTAATTTTTTTTTCTCAAGCATGGGGAAACCATACTAACCCCTAGATGCCTTTATGTTTGTTGTCTTGGCAAAGCACTTGTGGCTTAAACCGCTTCGCAATTAATCAGGTGCAATGCTTCAATGAACTTTCCAACTTGTACATGCTCTTGAGTTTAAAGTGACAATGGAAGGTGAGTTACTGTGTGTTTCCCCTCCTTTAGTTAA
>NW_017308078.1:232285-242174 GCF_000935625.1 Nanorana parkeri | reverse complement strand
GATTCAAAAACTCTAGAGCCCCGTCTATGGTTATTGTTGACCTAATCCGTAGCATAGCGACTAAGATAGCAAAGGGTTACTGACAAGAATTATGTTGCATGCATGACTGCTAAAAATATAAATGACTTGCACAATGACACTTACAACTTCCATAAGGCTGCCTAGTCATAAAAAGCACAAAGCTAGTTCATCTATAAAGATATTGTAAGGCAGAATTCTGCAACAAGATCACGCTGAATAGATGTCATCTGTACCTTTTAGTAAAAAAAAAATGTATAAATTCACTGCTGTTTTACAACAGTAGCAAATGTAAAGCCATGCAAAAAGTTAATGTAAATAGAAATGTGAGGTGGGTGCCATGTCTGTGTGGAAGGCAGTCTGAATAGTTTGCTAACTATTTAAATCCTGACTGTGTATGCTGTAATAGTAATGGTGCAATGCTGTTTTTCCTTGTATTACTGTGCTATATCACCAGCTACTCTCTGATTTGCTCTCTATCAGCTGCATGCACTAGCTTTGTCAGGCTCTGCAGGAATTTTACTTTGGCTCATCTTACATTTCTCGGGACACCTAACCCAAAGCGCTGCTAATTTCAAGAGCCTTCTGGAAATAGGAGCCAGTTGTCTGCAATTCAAAAACACTAATTCTACGAAACACAAATGAAGTGACGGCTCACCAGCAGTGTGACATCATTCCGGTCATTTCAGTGCTTCTGAGATTACAGAATGCAAGCCGGTGTCTAGAGGAGCATGGCAAGACACAATATTTGCAGTCCTCAGGACAAGGGAAAGATTGCTGACTAGCAAGAGGCAGGTGCAGGTGAGTCACACGGCTAATTCATAAATATGCCAAAAAAGTCTAACCTTGCATTTGCTGCTGCATGTGACGTTCTGGCCTGACATTTACAATGAACAGCGTTTTCTACTCTGGGAAAATGAGGTAGTGTGTGTTGTACTTTCTCATATATTTAACATAACTTTAGGCAAAAAAAAAACATTTGAAAGCGCTTTTTAGAATTATTGTTTCAAGTTCCTGCACTTCTGCATGTTACTGTTTCCAAGTTCTAAGGGATTGATTTTATAATGTGATGAGAAAATGTCTACTAAGTAAACTATATCTGAGCAACAAACCTAATCAGATTGACACATTTTCTTACAGGCCTGTTTTTTTTTTATACAACAGCAATGCAGTACCTATTAGGCCATGTAACCATTTGTGTTTCAGATTTATTGACCGTCAAAAAAAAAAAAAAAAGTTTCCTTTCCTTTGCAGCTCCTTCTGATGACCTGCCTGTGTAGAGTACATACTTCTTTATGTACCCATATGAACATATGATGCTATGGAATGTAAAGAAGTATGTATTTTCTCCAGGTGTGAACAGCCCTGGGAACAAATGGGCCTCCTTACACTGCAAAACTTCCTGTGCTTAACAAAACAGCCAGGTAATGACGATCAGGGCGACTTTTATATGCATTTATTATTGTGTTTCCTTTTGAACTGTTTAATGTTTTTCTACGTTTGTGTTGCTTTGACATATCTTCTGGTACTGGGGTGTAAAAACAAAACTCAGAAGTGAGAAAATACACCAGTCTTTGTTGTACAGTCATATTGACTTTTCTACATGGAGAAGAGAGTTGTGTGTGTGTGTGTGTGTGCAATACTGTGTGTGTGTGTCTACATAGTATTATACACTGCAGGAAAAGGAATCAAACAGGATAAAGTTCCTCAAGATTTAATTTCCTTTTAAATATTTGATATTGTTACATATATTCTGGATTTTATGAACCAGTTTGGCCTAGTAAAATTCAGTAATGATAAAAAGGATGCATTCACAATAGTTTGATATCATGTGTATAGGCTGATATATTCATAGCTGCACTATTCACATTTAAGAGTTTACTAGCTGCCAGAGTGTGTTTAACTTTCTACCCTAAGCTGAATATCTAACAGCAATCTGCATTTGTATATCTGGGGGGAAAGACACACGCCTGCAGGTTTGATTCACTCTGCATTCCCAAAGGCCTCTGTCTGCAAACAGAGTTAAACACAACACAACAATAGGGATTCCAACAACCGAAACTATAAATGGACATTATGTACCTTTGATGAGACACAGATGGGCGCAACTGACAAAGAATTATTTTGTTAAGCTTAGTGTAAAACAAATTAAACTCTAGTTTCCCTTAAAAGGTATATAAAGCATTTTCCCTTGCAGGAAAGTGTGTACTTCGAACACAGCTGCTAATATTCTAACTGCAGAATCTAATACAATATCACCATATAACTGTAAGATACAAGAAATAATGCAATGGTAAGAATTCCAAGCATGCCAAGACAATGATATATGGCTAGACTCTGCATTATAGCATACATAGGCTCATTTAGTAAAGCAGAGCAGAGCAATAAGGATGTGCAAAATGCAGTAACCCAATACAACTAAACAGAAAGCCTTCCTACAGAAAACTGAAAGCAGGTTGCTATGGGTTACTGCTATTCGGACTTTTTTTTTATATACTGTCATACTACATAAGCCTCATAGTATAAATAACAATAGCTAAAACACTGATGAGCAAACATCCATTCGATGCAACAAAAATAACGTGCAATGTCTAAAAATACAGCTAAAGTTTGTTTTTTAATCCATGTACTTGCAATACATTTAAATATAACACCTTGAAATTCCCCTCTGTGAACCAACACAACCCCTAGCTGGAGGAATATTAAGTCACTCTAGAATGTCAAATCCATCACTTAGGTCAGCTGTTCCCTTTTAAACCAAGTACAGTCTGAACTCTGAGCATGTGCTGACACGGCCGTAACTCAAACATTTCAGACGCCTGACTGACATGGGGAACACATGCTGACATTATCAAATGCTGCAGTGCTTTTTTCCATGGCCTTTTCTTGCCCTGATATGGCAAATGTATGAAAGTGAATTGCCATCCAAGAGCACACTTGAGCAGCTGGATCTGTAGAGGAGTTCACATGTAACGGGTATAAATAGCTTCCAGTTTTAGTGCTGACTTTATTGCTCGGTTCAGGGAGACACAGCACCTGCTACGTTCCTATTAGGCCATGTATGACGAAAGGAATAGATTTACAATAGCACAGGCATAGCAGAGAAATGGGTTTGAATAGCTGAATATGCTAGCGAGTGGAAGCACTATTGGCTGAATTCTATATTGCTATTAAGTGAAAAACTGAAAATGTGAGATGATGCTGTCAAGACATAATAATCAATACTATGAGCATAACCTCTTCTTACAATGCTGCATACAAAAATTCCTCATGTGCTTCAGAATACAAAACAAATCCCTGCAGTAAAAGATGCAACACATTACCAGTTTCTATACAAGATTCTAATCCTACAACCATCGGTTAAAAGCTCCACATTCACTTTACTGTAGTGTTTTCATGCCTGGCTACACAAGAATCCCTTTACACATGAGACACACAATACAAGGAAGAGCAAAAAAAAAAAAAAAATCCTTTTAATATTTACTATAATATTCCCAAAAGCTGCATGGCATTGTTAGACAGTCAGTTAAGCATTTAAAAAAAATGAATATTGCGCAAATGTTTCAGATGTAGTTATTTTCATTAATTCCTGTTCAATATTTTGCATATCAATGCAATTACCATGTGGTGTGAGGGATGCTGGAGCGAGTTAGCAGTGTCTGTTTGGCAGTAGAATACAAATTCATGCTTAGATACTGCAGTATGTATACTTGCAGCAAATTGTCTAGTATAGAGCACGGAAAAAGCTGTGACCGTCAAACACAAACTGCTGCCATGTATTTATATATTTTCATGTACCCTATGTCAATGTTTTTTCTGGTTATGTCTTTTTCCCAACTCCTACTTCACTGCAATGCTTTGCTAAAGCTGGTAAAATGGAACCAAATCACCTCTTCAATGGATTTGGTCCCCTTCAACCAGCTGTAGGATTGCATTGATGA
Source organism: Nanorana parkeri (assembly GCF_000935625.1). Lineage (NCBI taxonomy): Eukaryota > Metazoa > Chordata > Amphibia > Anura > Dicroglossidae > Nanorana > Nanorana parkeri. Next base: position 238,215 of record NW_017308078.1, on the reverse strand, counting down.
CTACACCATCCAAGAGACGCTGGCAATCTAGCACAATGCTGCAGTGGAATGCTTCTATAGATGTTAATAAGGAATAACAATGTGGCATCTGTCTTACTGTAACTGGAATATTCAATAAAATTTTAGTTGTTTTGTCAAAGTCATTAAGTGGTGATGTTTCTTTGCATGTAAGCTCTAATTAATTTTCCCCTCAATAAGTTCTTTTTAAGGTCTTTGGTTATACATCAACATTTATTTGCAAAATATGCCAATGTAGCAATACTCGTTCACCATGAACGACCAGTGTTTACAAGACCAGCACAGGCTGAAAGCTGTGCAATTTCTGAACTGCATTAATAATAATATGCAACTTTTATTATTAATTACCTCACAAAACAGTAAAAAGAAAACACATACTAAAGAAAACACACAATAAAGCATACAAAAAGCCTGAAATTCCCTGGCTTTACCCTTTATGTGTTTAATAAATGAAAAATAAATAAATATTATATACACACATATATAGGAGGACGTTTATAAAGCCAGTACATTCAAACAACACAATTTTTTCACAACATGTCCGTAAAACGTTTCATATATTCACATTGCAATACCAGTTATAAAGAATACTTTGGCAGAACAACAAAAGGCACTGAAATTGAGCCCTTTTTAAACACCTCATGTGTATTACATAACTTAATGTTTTAGGGAATGCTTGCCAGATGTTAGGAGTGTGTGACAAGGGCTCCATTTTGATGCCCACATGAATGGCACCTTAACAATTATATAATATCTACAAAAGGAAAGTCAGAGATAGAGAGATAGAGATTTAAAAATCTCATGCCCCTATATTGAACACGTCAGTTACACAAGCACCTGAAGTAATCTCTCACAACTAAAATAACAGGGCATGTATGACAGATACTATATGATTTCAACCACATCATCTCTCAAACAAATGTATTTCTGTAATGCTTTTATCAAGGGGAATAAAAATATTTCACAAGGACAAAAGCAAAAATTTGAATACATTCCATTTAGGCACAAATGCAACTGCATAGTTCAACAGGAGTAATCCAAACAATATTATTAGATTTATTAATTTTACTATATATCTTTTATATTCTTTACTTCAAATCTGTTCTTGGGCAAATAGCTAATGAGCACAATGAAAAGTGGGCTGCACTTCACTGAACGTTGGACTACAGAGAGTAGAACTCTGACTTGGGGTAGATACTCAACCTGTCTTTTGAAGGTATATGCAATCTTTGCATTCGCAAGTATTTTCTTTCCTGTATTTTGTCAGCTAACAGAACATTTTTCAGAGTGCACAATAGGTAAAGTACTTTAGTAGTGACAGCCAAATTTCCATGTTTGGTGTATTTATCACACTAATGTAGACACAAAACATTTTTTCTAAAATAAGACACTGTGCATATTAAAAGTGGTGCAAACTGTGCTAAAAGACCAATTCTGCAGCCATTTGTCACACGAGTAAATACACCGCACCTTATCAGTGTTGTAAACTCAGCAAACAGTGCAGGCCAGCATGACCCACACAGGTTACCAATGCATTGCACAAATATGAAAGCTGAAAATGTAAAGACATTTGCAACACAGCAGAGAACAGCAAAGATGAATACAAATATGAAAAATATGAAAATGTTAAGATATTTAACTGAGCCAGTCACAAACTATTGGTATGAACAGTAAGGATAACATCCAGAATAAGGAAACCTAATATCCAGAACATGCAAAGTTTAGTTTAGCCTTTTTTCTGAGGCGAATACAGTCTTCACTTCAAAATGTCCATCAACTGAACCTATATACTTCCCCTATAATTCTGAGTTACTATCATAACATTATAGAATGTCTTCACTATAAAACTAGATCTCTATTTAATGCACGTACTCTTCTCCGTTTAATCTGCTATACAAAAAAAGTGCAACTAAGTTCATATCAAATGCAGGGTTGCAGAGTACATTTGCAATCCATATTCCAACATTCCAATAGATCATTTCTCATAGCTTTTAATGGATATCAATAAGTACTATGTTTTGTTAGTATCACTTGTATCTAAATTTACCACAAAAGAATTACAACCCTTTGCATTAATACAAGCATACTCTGTTGTCACAGTGCAAGGTGGCCAAACACAGCCAAATATATGTAAGCAATGTGTCAAAGTTGCTTGCAAAGACCAGGGCACAGCAACAAACACTTCTAATCGTCAAACAGTATCATTATTGTACAAAGATTTCTCAACATGTTGATACACTCCTTCGCAACCATCGGCCGATCCTTGCTTTTTCAGTGGAAAAACTGAGGGGAAAAAAAAGTTGTTCACTCATACCGCTAAAATCCATCAGCTGAATGGGGGAGCAGTCTATGGCAGGTCTTGGCAACTAAGCTGAGGACACGTATACTGTATGTCTCACCAACTGTTGTTCCTAAACATTGGCCTTAATTAACATAACAGAATTAAACAAAAGGCACCCATATACATCCTGATTTCATACATGATGCCTAGCATTCCTCACATTGATAAGACCAGGTAGGGAGCTGGCAAGAAGGTAACTGTGGTCCCTCCCAGTGATGAAGTCAAAGACTGGCAAGAATGCACTTGTCTGACAGACATCCACAGGAGGGAGAATCCATGAAAACAAAATTTGAAAGGTTAGTGCGCAAAAATTGTGAAAAACCCTTAAATCCCTAACCGACCATGCTGTTATGCTGAATATGGCCTTCAAAAACACAACAGGCCGGAAAACACACATAAGTGCAACCGATGAGGAAAAATCCTAAGGCCCTTTCACACAGGTGCCTTCAGGTCCGATCAGCAAGGGATCTGTGCACGGATTCCCTGCTGTTTGGAACAGATGTCACAGTTGTGACATCCGTGTCCATCTAGCTTTCTCCTCCTTCGCAAGAAAAAAAATCTGAATTTATGTATCAGACCTATGTTGGTCAATGGGGAGTCGGATGTGTTCGTTTACATCAGATTACCCCCAATCTGTCACGATGAGGTCTGCTGAACTCTGTTCCGTTGGTTTTTCCAGACCCTGAGTTAAGGGGTGCATTTTCTAGTGTACTTGTAATCATGCTGTCCACAGAGAGCACTTAGAGAACTATGGGGTTAGGGCTTTTCTCCTAAGGGTAACGGGAGGACACAAACTAGCGTCCCCCGTCACCCAAAGCTCAGTATGCCGCGAGCTACAGCAGGAACAGATCCCAACAATTATGTCTGGATCCACCCAGCTGCGAGAGTGACAGCTGGCCCTGCCTATCTAGGGGCAGAGCCAGCTGTACCGGCCCCCTCCTCCGTCCGTTTCGCCAGTCAGCGCTGGAGAATCGGACAGGGGAGGGGGGAATCCAGTCCCTCCCCTATCACGGCTCTCTGCCGACATCAGGATCGAGAAGTGAGCGAGCGCCGGTATGTGTTCGCTCACTTCCAGATCTACTGAGCCGGCCTGTGAGTTTCATTGCCACAGGTCGGCTCAGATTATGAGGCTGAGTGAAAATCACTCACCTCATAATTCTCCTTTAAAGTGTTGTCCAGCTTTTATTAGAATACAACAATCCTCTCTGTGTCATTACATGGCAAGAATGCAAGCAAACTTTATTTAAGGTTCCTACCTCCTGCTTTTCGGTAGAAACTCCTCTGCTGCAATACAATCATTGACATGTGCCAACTGTGAGCATCTGCCTACTATAGTTACACTCAAATACTCAGGACACAGTGACATACTATTCAGTCAAACCACCTACATGGGCAAGGGGAGAGGCAACAATGGCAATGGAGGATTCCCCCTCCAGTGCACACTTCAAGCCACTGTGGCACCACAATTGGCAGCATCATTGCCATTGTAATGCAATACCACCAGTAATGCCCAAGAGAAAATCTTTCACCCATATTAGATGCAAGATATAGAGACAAATCTATTTAACACACACACACACCACACTGGACTGTTAAGGTAGACCCTCACTAGGAGATAGTGCAGAGATTGCCAAATCCGACTAATCTGTGTGGTCATCTTTAGAGTAATATTCGAAAGCAAATCAAGAATAGTTACTGTTAGAACTGTGACAGCCAAAGTGGGTACACAGACATTCCTTGTACACAAAATGCATGTCTGTGTCTAATCTTATTCTCCATACAGTCAGTACACTTCTTTCTTTAAACAAGGGAACTGTGAATAGAACATGAACTACAAAATTTGTTAAAGTGCACCTCCCACTTTCTAACAGCAATAAAGTTTTGTTTCTAACTAGTACTCCCCAACAAAGCCCATAATTCTATGAGTAAATACGCAGTCTTCCGTGGTGCCAAATGTTCCTGAATTTACAGATACTCCACTTTATCACACAAATAGATGCTATAGTGTGCAACGGTTTTCATTAATCATAGGCCTAATTAATAGTAATTTTTGTGGTCATGAATATAGGGTCCCTGGTTCGAATCCTGACCAGGACACTATCTGCATTAAGTTTATGTGTTCTCCCTGTGCTTGTCTGGGTATTCCAATTCTCCCCCACACTCCAAATACCTGCCGGTGAGTTCATTGACTCCTATCTAAACTGACCCTAATGTATGGATACACTATCACATCTCCAAACCTGAAAAATCTTCAGGTAAAAAAAAAGTACGGGGAATTTTTCTGGATATGCAACATACATGTCCCCTAATAGAAAGGACCTGTGTCCTGCCATATAAGTCATACAGCATGTGCCTGCCGTTTGCATCATACAACACTTTTTACAGTTGAAATGTAGCCACTACTAAGCTATAGTCTGGCTAATTTAGAAAGGGTCTTGGCGCAAAAGCATTATCACATTTTTTATTATGTTGGCTGCACTTGGCCAGCAGTAACATTTGTCACAATACATTCAGACACCCGGACCCTATTCTAAAGTACCAACACATGTAATGTTTTTAATTTACACACTAATTTACTGCTTATATAGCAGGCACTAAGGATGTGACCTTATGGGGGTACAGTAGGAATCATGATTTATAACAAAGCATTGGGATCAGTGGAAGGCATTTTTGATGCTAATCTGGGGGCAATCGTATAGTGTCTTTTAGTTCACTATGGGGATACCGAAGAGGGTAAGGAGGAAATCCCAGCTGGGAATCCTGTCTGTCGACAGCCTTTCTCCAATCACGAAGAAGCCAGCATAGCCCTATAAAGTAGGTGAGTACAGTATGTAAAATCTATCCATGGAAAGCATGCATGTGTGTCAACATACAGTATTTCCTTTTTATTTTGGAGGCAAGTCTTATGGTATTCCATTGATTTTGTCCGTTTTCATGAACCAGAGCCGTGGAGGGGGTTGTGGACTGATTTTACCAGATGGGGATGCAGGCCCTGGATGCCTTGAGTAGATGAATCATAAGAAAAGATTTCTATGTTTTTATCAGTATATTATTTGGGTTTAGGAGATAACCAGCTGGGTTATTTTCCAGGTCAACCAAAAAAGAACCATTCTTTGTAACTTCATTCCAGAAGGGGCAGATCATGGTACAGTTGCAGAACATGTGATGGAAAATGCACTGAATGTAATTTTGCAGGGGTAAACTTAGAGGGTTATTCACAAAGCTGCCAAAAGGCAGCCGAGTGGATAACCAACCCACAGTTAAGTGAGCCGATCGCCGATCGCCGTTCGGCTATTCACTTTAGGCTTGTACGGCTGAAATCAGCCATACATCGGTTTGCTTCCGCTGAGCCGAAGTGCAGAAGTGCAGAAGGAGTTTGACTCAGCCGATCCAACATTTGGATCGGCTGAGCTGAACCTCCGGCAGGCTACTCGCTGCCATTCAGCCTATTCTCATAGGAGCCGAACGGCAGTGAGTGAATAGTCAAATGCCGCAGAGCGGAATTCGGCTTGGCTATTCTGCTCGGTACGTCCGTGGTACCGAGCAGAATAGAAAAACTGAAAAAAGTAGG
>NW_017308078.1:210108-232119 GCF_000935625.1 Nanorana parkeri | reverse complement strand
GGGGGGGGGAGTAGAAAAAAAAAAGTTACGAATGTAAATAAAATGATCAATTTTAAAAAATAAAGATTTTTTTTAATTTTTTTTTTTAACAATTGGACGGAGCTAGCAGTGACAGCTAGCTCTGCCCAACTATTTTCTATTGGTCGGGACCTGCTAGAGTCTTCTAGAAGGTCCCAGCCAATGAATAACAACTGGGCAGAGACGTAACGGCCGGCTCTGCCAAGTTTTCATTGTTTAAAGGAGAACTATGGGGTTAGGGCTTTTCCCCATAGTTCTCCTTCGGGTAACAGGAGGACACAAACTAGCGTCCTCCCGCCACCCTAAGCTCAGTATACCGCGAGCTACAGCTCGCGGTATACTGAGACGCCACAGCTGAAGCGGATCCCGACAATTATGTCTGGATCCGCCCAGCTGCGTGAGTGACAGCTGGCTCTGCCTATCTAGAGGCAGAGCCAGCTGTACCTGCCCCCTCCCCTGTCCGATCTGCCAGTCAGCGCTGGCGGATCGGAGAGGGGATTCCAACCCCTCCCCTGTCACGGCAGAGAGCTGCGACAGGATCGGGACGTGAGCGAACGCCGGTATTTGTAAGCACACTTCCCGATCTACTGAGCCGACCTGTGACAGTCTCATTGTCACAGGTCGGCTACAACCTTGAGGTGAGTGAAAAGCACTCACCTCATAGTTCTTCTTTAATGACAGTTTAGTCCCCAGATAACCTGGGGACACTGAACTGTTATTGCAAATGGGCGCAGCCAGCCGTGAGATCGCAGCTGGGTCCACCCAGCTGTCAGTTGCGAGGCTTTCGGCCCGCCCCGCTTCGGCTCAGTCAAACCAAAGCATATGCCTTCGGCTCGGCTAGCTTCAGGAGCTGTACAGGAGATAGTGATTAGCCCGTACAGCAGCCCTTTGGTTCTACTGAACCAAAGGGCTCTGGCGGCCGAAGCTAGCCAAAGCATCAGCCAGAGCTAGGGCTGATCCTTCGGCTAGCTTTGTGAATAACCCTCAAAGTTTTTAGCTTGGTTCCCAGTTTGTGATATGTACAGGGGCACAAATCCCTCTGTACAATTTGGAGCTGAGCGTAAGAGAGAGTGAGTGTGTCGTAGGGGTGTGATCTTTATAGAGATCCATAAATGGGGTGGTGGACAGAAGAAAGTTATCTCCGTGTACAGATTCAAGTATCTGAGCTGGAGTGATGCCCATACATCTAGGGGTGGAGAGGTCAAGCTCTAATATCTGACAGTTAAATGTCAGTGTGGACAGGGTTAACCACTTGCTGTCCAGAGCAGTTTCTTACTATTTGCACGCAATAAACAGCTTCAGACCCCCCAAACAATTATATAGTTTCTGAAAGCAGAGGCCCCGTAGAATAAAAAAATGCTAGTTGCAATTTTTTATGTCGCAAGATATTTCCTCAAATGTTTATCAAACCAGTATTTTTAGGATAAAATACACAAATGAAATTTAGTGCACAAACAGAAAATGCAAATTTTTTTGGTAAAATATGAAAGATGGGGGTCACATCATGTAAATAGATACCAAACATGTCAAGCCTTAAAATGGTGTATGCACGTGAAGCCGCAAAAAAACCTCAACACCCAAAATTTCCCATAGAGGACACTTTAAAAGCTTTTACCGCTCATCAGTTTAGTGCCAACAGTGATTAATGGCTCCAGAATTATTTTTCTCAGTCCAATGTTAGTGGCGATAGGTAACATGTGTAGCGCGATTTTCGTTTTTACACGTAGGCGCACTGGCGTGTGTATGCATATGTGCGTGCACGTGGAGGGGCGGGGGACTTTAAAAACATCTTTTTTTGCATTTTTTTAATGTTACTTTAATTTTTTTTTATTTTTTAACTGCTTGCTGACCAGGTGTTTAGACCCCCTTCCTGTCCAGGCCATTTTTCAGTATTTAGCGCTGCAGTACTTTGACATTCCATCATAAAACGCTGTACTGAAATTAATTTTATACCATTTTTTGGGGACAAATAGAGCTTTTTGGTGGTATTTAATCACCACTGGGGGTTTTATTTTTTTACTATATTAAAGGAGAACTATTGGGTTAGGGCTTTTCCCCATAGTTCTCCTTAGGGTAACGGGAGGACACAAACTAGCGTCCTCCCGTCACCCTAAGCTCAGTATACCGGGAGCTGCAGCTCGCGGTATACAGAGACGCTGCGCAGCTGAAGTGGATCCCGACAATTATGTCTGGATCCACCCAACTGCGTGATTGACAGCTGGCTCTGCCTATCTAGAGGCAGAGCCAGCTGTACCCGCCACCTCCCCAGTTCGTTCCGCCAGTCAGCGCTGGAGAATCAGAGCGGGGAGGGGGGAATACAGCCCCTCCCCCTGTCACGGCAGAGAGCCGCGACAGGATCGCAAAGTGAGCGAGCGCCGTTATGTGTTCGCTCACCGCCCGATCTACTGAGCCGACCTGTGACAGTCACAGGTCGGCTAGAACTATGAGGTGAGTGAAAAGCACCCCCCCTCATAGTTCTCCTTTAAGGAAAAATGACAGAAAATTTTGAAAAAAATGTTTTTTTGACATTGTTATAAAACATTTATTACCCAATTTTTTGGTAAAATATAAAAGATCGGGTCACATCGGGTAAATAGACACCAAACATTGTCAAGCTTTAAAATTGTTGGCACCCGCGAAATCGCAAAAAACTACCATACCCAAAATTGACCATAGGCAACGCTTTAAAAGCTTTTGCCGCTCATCAGTTTAGCGTCATCAGTGCTCTTACTGCGATGTTCGCGGCGATATGTAGCATGTGTGTCGTAATGGGTGCAATCATCGTTTTCGCACGTATGCGCACTTTTTAAAAAATTGTGTTTTGCTTAAATTCTTTTTCATGTGTAACGTTAAAACATTTTTGCAACTTTAATTTTCTTTTCCCTATTTTTTTCACTTAACTTTATTGCTATCACATAGGGGACTAAGAAATCCCCCTATGTGATAGCAATAGAGGATGTGACAGGTCCTCTTTATGGAGACATCAGGGGTCTTCAAGACCACTAATGTCACCTAGGACCCCCCTTTTGAAGCTGATCCGCATTCTGACAGCAGAGAGGGGACCGGAGGGAGATCGTGTACCGATCTCCCTCTAATACCCTCTCAGAGAGCCACCATGCTGGTCCCGGGCTCAGCGGAGGCCGGGACCAGCGGGACACCGGGAGGGGAGCGCACATACCAGCACCTCATACAAGCGATCCGCCGGCTCTTGTATGTAAACAGGCATCGGTGCCGTTTTTACATTTGGGCACCTTCACGCGAGTGGGCATGGCTGAGCGGACGTTTAAAAGTGCCCGCTCAGATCCAGAGGAGCTCCCGGCCGGCTGTTTTTTTTACAATGGCCGGCCGGGAGGTGGTTAAACACTTTTTTTTACCCTAACTTTATTGCCATTACATAGGGCACTAACAAGCCCTCCATGTAATAGCAAACATAATGTGGCAGGTCCTCTTTATGAAGACATTAGGGGTCTTCATAACCCCTGGGAATCTTGCAGTGGGGGAGGGGGCGGGGGCAGCACATGCCGCCAACCAGTACAAACGTTCCGGCGGCTGTATAGACACCGGATCGGTTGTACCTGAACAGCCATCGCTGGCTGTTTAAAATGACAGCAAGAACACGGCTGGAGAAGCAGTATATGTACATATTGCGGCCCAAAAGTGGTTAATATCGACATGGACAGACGTCAAAGCCCTATATACAGCCAGGATTTCCTTTCCTGATATGAAGACAGGTATACAGTACATAGCCAGAACACTTTCTTTTTTGTGAAATATATAAATGTGCAATATCACTGGTTACCATTGAAAGCCAATAGTTCCTAAGCCAAAAATGGCCCCTTTATCAAAAAAGCATAAAGTGAAGGGTCCCCATGTACTTCTAAAACATTGGCTTTTTATGTTAAATCAAGGTAAATATCCTTTGTGAAGAAAACACAAAGGAGGGGATTTTTCACAACGGGAGCAGTTGCCAAGGGCAACCAATCAGTTTCCTCAGTTAAGATTTGAAAATGAAAGAGAAGCTGATTGGTTGCCATGCCCAGCTGCTCCAGTTTTGATAAATTCCTCTCAATGTGTTGGTGCTATATACCGGTTTGCAACATTGACGCACCATCCAAGGGATTGCATCAGTACCGTTATCGCTGAAGCGGCTTTACTCAATATATGGTGTGTGACTAATGCATGTACTTCCTGGTATGAAGGAGGACACAAGGCGTCTAGACTTTTATCATTTAAGCTAGTTTATACACATTGGCAGACAGAACATGTTCACTTTAAATGGTTTTCAATACTTCAATTCCAATCCACCTTATCAGCTGTAGAGTCATAACACCAACATAGGCTACTTGTTAACACACAAGAAACACCATCACAACATAAGGCAAACTGTCCAAATATATAATAACCATGTTTACGTACCAAAGTGGCTTTAAGAAAAATGTTTGCAATTCCTGGTATACACAGCAAACTAATTCTCAACTTTAAAGTGTATGTCAGGGCAAAATTAAGGGGAAAAACAATCGGTACATCTACATTTCCCCATGTGTTATCTCAGGATAAACACCAATAATCCTGCCAGAAATCCAGTGAGCTCAATTCCTTTGCTTCATGCCTGTTTTGAACTGTAATCTCCTGCAGTATTGTTGGTCCTGCCCAGTTCTCTTCTGTGTACTAACTGTGGACTACTGCCCCCTATGTTATGAAACAGAGGGGGGTGTTCTGTAGTCCTAATAATTTCTGTCCAAGGATGACAACACTACTCCTACAAAAATACAATACAGTGAGTGTTGCCATCCTAGGACAGGCAGTGTGTATAAAAGCTATGCTCTTAGCCTATCAACATCTATTTATACATTACACTGGCAAGTTGCAAACTGGGATCTGTAGATGAATGCGGTCTCTGCTGGTAATTACAGCTAGCTCATGCAACTCAACATATGGAAACCACCATTAGTACTTCCGGTCTACTCTGCCAGTGTTCAGCTTACCCGAGCCAGTGTATTAGAGTCTTTCTCATACTAAAAATAAAAGTTATGGAAAATCAGCTTAGTAATAAAGTAAGATTAGGACATTACCTGGGATTTCCTCTTAGAGCCGCATGATGAAGGGCATTAAATCCATTGTTATTGGTAATGGTAACATCCGCTCCAGCTTCTAACAACACAGCTAGGATATCATCCCGTTTTTTGCTTATAGCATCATGGAGGGGAGTATCACCTTCAGAGTCCTGCAAACCACACACACATTTTCATTACGTACAGATTCAGTACACTAATAATAATCAAGTTATCTAAAGTTCAGGAAAACACAGCTAGATTTTTTTATTTAAAACATTCTATTACTTTCAACATTTTCCCTATAGCTAGCTGTACATAAAAATAAAATGTTTTGGTCCTATGGTCACATTCTTATTATCCAGTCAGCACCACTGATGACCAAATCTGTCTTCAGATGTGGTCACCGTACAACCATTTCTACCAAGCACAATCATTTCTTCAATGATTGCAGGCAATGCTCCGTTAGATTTATAAAGCCGTAAAAATGAGGGTGAGAACAGGACCTCGTGTGTCTGCGTACAACGGTTATTCAAATCACATTCTAGGAGTAATTGTCTATAGATGGGTTCTCACTCTCCACTGTAACTGCTGTACATTACTATAGGTATGTCACTGGAAACTTTGCTTGTATTACGTAACTCAGGGGTCAGCAACCTGCCGCATGTGGCTCTTTCATCCCTCTGCTGCGGCTCCCTGTGCAGGGGCGGAAATACCACCGGGGCCTGAGGCTGTGGGGGGCCCAGTGAGGTCCGGTCCTTGGTGTCCCCCCCGGTTGGAATATGCGGCAGTGCAGGGTTCCGGTGCCCCGCACTATTAACGGGCTTCTCAGCAAGGGGGTGGGTCCTGTGACTCACCTCCTCTCCCGGCCACGTCCCTAGTAACAGCCGGCGGGAGAGAAGTTTAATTAGAAAAGTGGATTATAATGGGGAACATTACACTGTAATGTTGCCAGTTATAATCTATTTCTCTGATTAATTGATTAGACAGGGCCGCTGTTCTATCAAAGTTTGTGACTAGGTTGGAATGCGTGACCGGTGACGTGGTCACACATTTCAATGTAATCCCGCCCAGTTTTTTGGCGGTGGAATGTGTGACCACCAATAGGTCAAGCATTCCCACGCTTTCACAGCTGTTCCAGGGCAGATCGGCATCGCAAATCGTATGTGAGGGAGAACTGATCTGCCCTGGAACAGCTGTTTGGTCCTGAAATGTCACTTCTATTTAACTTTGCGAGTGGGGTGGAATATGAGATCGCACTCACAGAGTTGGATAGAAGTGACATTTCAGGACTGAACCACTGTTCCGGGCCAGATCAGTTCTCCTGCACATACGATTTGCGATGCCGATCTGCCCTGAGAAAGCGTTGGAATGCTTGACCTATTGGCGGTCACACATTCCACCGCCAAAAAACTGGGCGAGATTACATTGAAATGTGTGATCACATAATCCGGTCACACATTGTAACGTAGTCACAGAGGTGACAGGGGAGGGGGTGGAGGAGGCCAGGCCCCAGCAGCAGCAGCAGGTAAGAGGAGTTGGGAGGAGATAGAGGGAAAGGGACCCTGGCGACCATCCCACCCGAGGTCCTGCAGAGCCCACCATAGAGAGTCTCAGATGGGCTGTGCAGGATCTATGGTGTGCTCTGCAGTGTCACTCTCAGATGGGCTCTGCAGGGTGTCGGGTAAGCCCAGAGTCCAGTGCGTTACTAAGCCCAGAGTCCAGTGCGTTACTAAGCCCACATATACCTGTATACATGCTATGCATAGCAGAAAGGTAAAAAACTATATATGCGGTGTTATCTTCATTTTAGATGTCAAAAGGGTTTTGTGGCTCCCAGTGTTTTCTTTTCTGTGGGAAACGGGCCCAAATGGCTCTCTGAGTGTTTAAGGTTGCTGACCCCTGACCTAGCTTATTCACCCAGCGCTGTAGGAGATCATGACACTATTGAAAATGAATAATTAGTGTCCATAATAAAGTGCTATGTAGACTTTAGAAACACTTCACTTTCTCCTTGAGGGACTGTTCACACCATCTCTAGACCACAATGTTTTTTTATCTGCACCAAAAATGCATACACAGTAGATCTAATGGTTTTAAATGAGTCTGGTTCACACCACTGTGTTCAGTTGCAGAGATTTAAGAAAATAAATAAGGTACAGCATGCTGCATTTTTTGGCACTGGAACGCACAAAACCGCATGTAAACACATCAGAACATGCTTAAAACCCAAGCAAAACAAACTGAGAACCCAAAAAAAACAAAACACCGGAATGCATCAAACATGTCAAAAACGCATAACAAATGTGCATAAAGGCATATGCAGAAACACATTCAGATCTGGTCTGGAGATGGCGTGAACAAGCCCTGAATGATCAGATTTTTTTTTATCCACCAGTACCAATCACCTGACTAATTACACAGCATGGGTCACAAGAGTTCTGCTTAAAGAGCTAGTAGAATGATGCTCAGAGGTAGATGGCCAAGCAGTTGCTCTGCCAGAACCCCTTTGGCAGAAACCATTTGACCAATCCCTCGTCCATGGTCAGCTGATCAACACTGAAAGTCAAACAAATTCCTGTGACTGAAGGAGAAAAGTATGTCAGTGGACACAGCACCATTATTTTTTTAGCATTAATATGACTGAGGTTTAGATAACTTGCTCTTTATGAAAACAGTATTGGTCTGCAATCATTTTCAAGCATTACAAAAAAAAGGATCACACACAGACGCAAAGTCCGTGAACAATTTTTTTTAAACTTCTGGATAGAATAGGGAAGGGCTATCCACATCTTTCAAGGTTTTATTTCAGTATGTGTTTCATTAGAAAGAGATCACCTCACTTCCTATTCTGATTATATGGTCTTCCCCAAGGACGGGCCTTGGTTGGCCTTGTGGGAAATCCGGCCCTGGGAGAGAGAGAGGGAGAGAGGGAAAGAGAGAGGGGAAGAGAGAGGGGAAGAGAGAGGGGAAGAGAGAGAGAGGGAGTGAGAGAGGGAGAGAGAGAGGGAGTGAGAGAGGGAGAGAGAAGTTTTACATTTTAAATGAACAGAGTTTGCAAGAGAGTAAAGAAAGCAGGTGGTCAGAATAAAGGTAAACTGACCCTCAGAGAATAACAGGTACCTCTGGGTGCCTACATGTCAGATCCCTCTACTTGTAGTAACCCAGAGAGCCCTAAATATCAAGGATTTCTGAGAAGCAAATAGTGACCACCCCTGAGGTTGCTGGTAAGGCCATAGTGAGGCACAAAAGTGCAGGACTATTTACCATAGATGGTGGACGCTACTCGCATATCAAAGCAACCCTGCATTTGTGGGAGCTGGGTGCTCTACAGGAAAAAGCTTCTGACACGCAGACAGCAGGAGGTGCCTGTCATGCAGTACAAGTTGTGGATTCACCTCTTAGATCCAACTAAAAATCTACCCTGAAGCCCAACATAACCCCCCCCACCATGAACAAAGAATGTTTTTTTTAATCCTATGGTGTGATAATTTGCCCCAGTCCATGATGGTTTGATATCTCACAGAAAGTGGGTTGGATGATGTCAAAGTTTAAAAAAAAAAAAAAATAGAAAAAAGTGAAGTTGGGATTTAAAGAGCCCCTGATAGTATAGAAATGGGAGAGTTCTTATTACTGACCTATTTATAAAAGGTGCTGCCCCTGTGGCCATCATTCGAACCTGCTTATTGAGTCACTTAACGTGATCAAGCATGTGGCCACTAATGTAAAGAGCCCCAACCTCCATACCAGCTCTGCAAGCCACTGGATAGTAAACCCATGAGAAGGATGAATCCTTAGAGGTTTGAAATGGGTCTGTTTATAAACAAAACAGAAAAATGGTCACCAGCACTCCAGGTTTTCTTCAAAACTAAATCCTTTTATTCATTCATGCAGGTCAGATCACCATGCTGCTTCTCGGTCAGGAGTGCGGTGGGACTCTCTATTTTACTGTTTATAAACAATTTGCAGGGTCCTTTGCCCCGTAAATATCTGAACGTTAATTTTGCGCAAATAATATTAAAACAAACGTTCTTAAAAACACATACCTTGGGCACTGGCTTCCTTTCACTTCCTGAGGTGACAGTGATTCCATAATGCCTAACCACTGTCTCCCGGGGAAATTTGGGTGCTCCGGCAATGTACTGGAGCCCAGTACATTGGGCGTTTTAAACCATCCTCGCGCCGCCCAGTGCATGCACGAGCGGGAAAAATGCTTGTATTTTAAACAGCCGGCAAAGGCTGTTTACATACAAGCATTTGGGCTGCTACAGACATTGACATGTTCAGTGTCCATTTGCCCGATGTGATCCCGTCTTTCATATTTTACCATAAATGTGGGTAATAATAAATGTTTCATAAAGTAGGGAAAACTGTTTTTTTTCCCCCCTTCAACATTTTCAGTACTTTTTCCGTTATATAGTAAAAAATAAAAACGCAGTGGTGATTAAATGCTACCAAAAGAAAGCTCTATCTGTCCCCAACAAATGGTATAAAATTCATTTCAGTACAGCGTTGCATGACGGAATAAATGTCAGTCAAAGTACCGCAGCTCTTAATACTGAAAAATGGCCTGCCTAGAAAGGGGGTGTAAACACCCCGGTCTTTAAGTGGTTAAAGCAAATCTTGTATGTTTATGCAAAGCCCGCTTTAAAACTTGTGTAGTAAGTATACAAGTGGAAAGGACTACTACCCAACAGACTGAACAATATACTAGTTTTAATCTGAGACTACCCCTCTCAGTGTGCAATGATCATACTAGTTTTAATCTGAGACTACCCCTCTCAGTGTACATTGATCATACTAGTTTTAATCTGAGACTACCCCTCTCAGTGTGCATTGATCATACTAGTTTTAATCTGAGACAACCCCTCTTATTGTGCATTGATCATACTAGTTGTAAACTGATCAAAAATCTGCCCTTATTACAGCTCTGAAATTTCAAGCTGCCCGACTATTCTCTCCTCCCCCTTTTTTTATGGCATTGGCCAGACTCCCTCACTAAACCTATAACATTAGTAATCCTAAAAGTATCTTTATTTTGGCATGTTATCAGCCACACTGATGTGCAACCCAACCAATGAAGAACAATTGCAGAATATTCTAAGCAATGACCCTTGTATCCTAAATAAAACATGACAGATAATCAAAGCTGTAGTAAAATAAAGAGAACAAGGGCAAAGCCCAAAATGCAAATACGTAAAGCACTGTAAAGTTAGTAAGACTCAGGAATTAGTATTATAAAAATGTTATAAGGAAGGAAAGGACTTTACCTGAAGACTAGGATGACAGCCAAACTCCAGTAAAGTTTTAACAACTTGCAAGTGGCCTTTATTAACAGCAATGTGTAGCGGTGTCTGCCTGCGCTTGTTACGTGCATTTAAATCTGCACCACCTCTATGTAGCACCTCAATCACAGAACCTTCGTCTCCAAATGCTGCATGATGAACCGCACGGTCGCCATCTTTATCCTATAGAAATTATAAAGAATGTTAGCATACACCAGGCTACCCAATTCAGAAAACAGAACATATTAAAGCAAAGAACTTTAAAAAGGAGAACTATGGGGTCAGGGCTTTTCCCCATAGTTCTCCTAACGGGTAACGGGAGGACACAAACTAGCGTTCTCCCATCACCCTAAGCTCAGTATACTGCGAGCTACAGCTCGCGGTATACTGAGACGCCGCAGCCGGAACGGATCCCGACAATTCTGTCTGGATCCACCCGGGTGAGTGAGTGACAGCTGGCTCTGCCTATCTAGAGGCAGAGCCAGCTGTACCCGCCCCCTCCCCCATCCGTTCCACCAGTCAACGCTGGAGAATCGGACAGGGTAGGGAAGGAATCCCTGCAGGGAGCCGTGACAGTCACGGCTCTCTGCACGGATAGATTGAGAAGTGAGCGAGCGACGGTATGTGTTCGCTCACTTCCTGATCTACTGAGCCGACCAGTGCTGTATGCACGGCCGCATCGGGCAGCTCCCGGGAAGGACAGGTGCTGTGTGTGATTAGTACGCAGCCCATCATTCTCTATGGGACTATGCGGCCGTACGCCGCCCTACGCTCACCCTCCTGCACGTCCATAAAGGGTGCGGGTGTCCCGGCTCGGACGCAGACAGAATCCATCCTGTCAGCGTACGAGTACGGACACCCGCACCGACGTGCAGGACGGGTGAGTGTAGGGCGGCATAGTCCCATAGAGAATGGCAGGGGCTGCGTACTAATCACACTAAGCACCTGTCCTTCCCGGGAGCTGCCTGATACGGCCATGCATGGAGCTGTACGTGCCGGCCGTTTCTCGTGTGAATGAGGCTTTAAGGAGTGTGCCATGGAGACTGACAATATGGCTGCTAATTGCAAAGCAGCAGATTAGCGTTGTCAGCCTGAAACAGGAAGCAAGCATGCTATATAAATATTACAGAATGTGGCAGAAACAAAATACTGTTACAATACAAGTTAGGTTGGTGGAACTGAAGTTCAGAGATTCATCACATGGCAGTTCTATAAGCCTTAGATCAGTGATGGCAAACCTATTTGAGCCGGAGTGCCCAAACTGGATCACTAAACCAACTTATGTATCTCAAAGTGCCAACCTGTACTGTACTAGAGGTCGACCAATATGGTTTTTTTCGGCACCAGTACAGATTATGGGCCACCTTTCAGGCCGATAACCAATATCAGGTACTGATATTCTGTAAACCGCAGGCAGTCGCCTGAGATGGGTCAACCCATAGCCACCTGTTGTTTTTAGCCGCCAGCCGCTGTCAGAATACAAGAATAAAAAAACACAAATAGTAAGGGAATCAATAGCCAGCCTGCTATTGGCTATTCCAAATTGCAATAGCAGGGTGGCTATTGCACCCACCCACTGCCTGCTGTCAATCAGCAGAGGAGCTGACTTGGAGAAATGTAATGACGCGTTGCCCGGCTTCCTGATCGGTCCAGAAGCTGGCCCAATCAGGAAATTGCAGGCTGGCTATTGCACCCGCCCACTGCTGCTGTCAATCAACAGTGGAGGACCTGAAGGAGAATGCTGTCAAAATAAAAAAAAGATAGCAGGGGAATCAGCAGATAGCAGGGGAAGCACTAGCTCTTCTGCCGTTTTCTTTGTATTCTGAGAGTGGCCACCGGCCTGAACAGGGTGGGCAGTTCAATGGCTATTCGGCTTCTGACCGCCTCCTTTGATCAGCTAATCAATGGATGTCAGCCAGACAGCGGCACCCGCTGTGCAAATTTCGTCCCGTTCCTTAAGAAATGGCTGTAATTTGCACAGTGTTTATTATCCGTCACTTTGACCGATAACAGCAATGAAACAAGCATATGGCTCGCGTGCCATAAGTTCGCCATTGCTGTCCTAGATGGACAATGCTGAGAGGAACCATTTAAACAGCTATCATTTCTTAAACTAAAACTTTAATTCAAGCTGCAGATCTGAAAATGACTTACAGTTACAATAACATGTTAAACACTTTAAGAAACAAAGCTGAATAGCAAAAAAGATGAGCATTATGTACCGAGGAAACACCCCCCATCCCCCTCTCCTAGCAGAAATTTATGAGGTCTTAGCCAATTGATAAATGCTGCCAGCAAGCATCCAGGCAGTGCTAAGATTTAATATAGGAAAGCCTAGCATCCTCTAACAAACCAATTTCAATTGATGCTCCTTGTACTATAGAGTATGATATTGAAAAAATAATGATTAACAAATGGTACATTTGAAAATTTAAAAAATATACAAAATAAAAAATGTAATAGTATCTTTAAAAAAACATTACCTCAGCTTCCACATCAACATTATGCTTGAGAAGTAACTTCAAAATGTCTACATGTCCATTCTGGCTTGCAGCTTGTAAGGCCGTGTGTCCAGCACACTGACCATTTACCTTCGAATACATTCAGAAAGGTTTTATATTAAACATCTGGTCAGCAGAAGTTTACATATAAGCAAAAGTCAATACAACAGAACTGAAAAGTTCCTCACATCAACATCTGGCTTCTTCAGCAAGTCCTCCACTTTAGCGACATCGCCATTTGCAGCAGCTTTCACAAGCTCTTCATTAAGATCACCAGATTCTTGTGTTTCAAACAATTTTTTCAAGAGTTGGGATAATCTCTCTATGGAGGCAAAAGAAAGGTAAGTGTTAAAATAGACTGGTCATAGACAGGAACATGCCTCATGGAGAACATACAAAGAGACCATCTAATGCTAACCACCTAATTACCAACAGCTAAAAACAATGGCCACTATTCCTTAGTCTTGCGATTAGACCTTTCTGCTGCTTTTGACACTGTGGACCACCTGCTCCTCCTCAAAAAACTCCAGTCGCTTGGCCTACAAGACTCTGCTCTCTCATGGTTCACCTGCTACCTATCTGAGCGCTCCTTTAGTGTCACCTACAAATCTAACTCCTCACCTCCTCTTTCTGTAGGGGTCCCCCAGGGCTCTGTCCTTGGACCCCTTCTCTTCTCTATCTACACCACCTCCCTTGGTCAGTTAATAACCTCACATGGCTTCCAATACCATCTCTATGCCGATGACACTCAAATCTATCTTGCTACTCCACAACTCATCCCTTTTGTGTCCTCGCATGTCACTAATCTACTATCTGACATATCAGTCTGGATGTCACAACACTTGTTATATCTCATCTTGACTATTGCAACTCCCTCCTCATTGGCCTTCCACTACACAGGCTATCCCCCCTGCAGTCTATCATGAATGCAGCTGCTAGACTCATTCACCCAACCAACCGCTCAGTGTCTGCAACCCCCCTCTGCCAATCCCTACACTGGTTTCCAATAGCCCAAAGGATAAAATTCAAAATATTAACAATCACATATAAAGCCATCCACAACTCTGCCCCCGGCTATATCTCAAACCTTGTCTCAAAATATCACCCTAACCGTCCCCTACGCTCTTCAAAAGACCTCTTGCTTTCCAACTCCCTCATCAACTCCTCCCATGCTCGCCTCCAGGAATTCACTAGCGTCTCTCCCATCCTATGGAACTCTCTACCCCAACCTGTCCGTCTATCTCCCAATCTGACTGCCTTTAGGCGATCCATAAAGACTCATCCCTTCAGGGAAACCTATCCCACCTCAACCTAACCACTGAACTATCACTTCCTCAAACAATTCATCCCCACACAGCTACCTCCTCATGCATCACTTCCTCCACCATTTTAGATTGTAAGCCCTCCTTCCTTACCATCTTGTCTTGAATTGTATTGTGATTGTAATGCCTTCCTTATATTGTAAAGCGCTGCACAAACTGTTCGCGCTATATAAATCCTGTATAATATTATTATTGAATCTCGCCTCTGGGAATCTCTGCTGTCTTTCTGACTTGACTGATGACCAGATGGGGAGTAAACACTGTGAAAGCTTATTTCCCTTGTTTTTACAGACAAAACCACAATCAGCACTAGGCTACACAGACATTTTCCAAACTTCCTATGCATTAAAAGTGAACTAGGGCTTGGGAGAAAAATCAAGTTTGTTTTCCACTCTAATAACTCTTGGGCAATCTGTCATTTTGATTGAAAAACATTTTATTTAGAAGCCCTAAATGTCATACCTTAAGCTGCAGTCACATGAAAAGCAGCTTTAGGCAGTCCTAGCAGTGCCCACATCGCATCATAGAGAAACGGACACTTGCTGTGAAGCAACTATCAAAGAGTCCTGTATTGAACATCAAGAGCTTACAGCACTGGGGTCATGATGCAAGAAGTGGTGACACAACTGGCCACTTACAGACAGCAGCTTGCATTGTGTCCAGCACAAATAGAGGTCTTGCTGATGATCACGGGACATTAGACTCTGGTAGGGAAATTAGGGTTTTCCTGATATTTGTGGACCTAAAAATGACTGAATTTCTAACAGCATGTGAATTATGTCGGCATTCCAAAGACTGAATATGTTCGTGATCAGTCTTCTGCTAACCATCACAAAGCCTAATGTCTCTTCAATGAACCAAATTTTTAATATCACACCTAAATCATCATTGGGAATATGTTTTTATTTCTGGTTCCTGTACTGATGACAGTATTCAAGAAAGACAATGTGGAGATAACAATAAATACTTCACACAGGCTCTACCCTTCCCCATGCATGGACCCTTGCAGTGGAGCTACTCACGCAATGCAAGCATTAAGTGCTCGTTTTTGTTTAGGTGCTAAAAAAAAAATAATAAATGAAAACATCAAGCAATATATGAAAATCATGATTGGTTCATATTATTACCTTTACAATTAAAAATGAAGAATAATAAAAAAAAGATATTCTACAATTGCTTCTGTGTAGCTGAAGGCAGTTTAACTCAATGTTTCTGATATTGTGGACTGGGAAAAGGCTGCAAAAAGGTCATCACCAAAGACCCTTAACAACACTGAACATAACAATGGCACATGCTGTAACAGTCTGACCAATACATATTTACCAGATATTGACAACTGTAATAAAATCCTAAAAAAGTACATAATTTCATAAAATTATATTCACAGATATTTTACTTTAGGTAAATTTTGTTTTAGTCTTCCTGCCATTTTTACATTTAACAAAATTGAACATATGTGGAAACAGAAAAGTGAAACATACCGCCTGTTGCACTACTTATTGCTGATCCAACAGAGGCCACTTTAGAAACTGCAATTGGGTTGTATGTCCAGGAAGTTCCACAAACTTCTACCTTTAGGTCACTGTCTGAATAGATCTGCTGAACTCTTCCAACTTTTCCCAGGGTCTGAAAGGAAAAATTAAAATCTCTCATATTTAGGTAAAAGGAATAAAACTGTAAGACAATTCACACCGCCATGAATTGGTAATTTAACTAGGAAAATAAAAGCAAAACTATTAGGACATAAAAAAAATTATAGATGTCAGCAATGTGTGTTTTTCTGATGCAGTGTGGCCATCTTTCTTCTCTGGCATCTGAATCAGATCAAGGAGCTGACCATTTTAACAAATACAACCTCTGGTCTTTTTTCCATTGTAAGGGCTAGATTTTCTCCAGAGCAAGGAGCTGGCTAGTAACGGAACAGAAACATTACTAGACTTGTGTTCATCTAAGTCAGGGCTCAAAATTTCAAGTCCTGAGCTACTAGCCAGGCCTTAAGAGTTACTCGCCACCAGTTGCCCCACCTAACCCCAACCCTGCCTCGGCCTTAAACCCACCCTAAACCCACCCTCTTAAATTATCTTATGAAATTACACTTTTTAATGTTGAAGGCAGAATAAAGTAATCTGATCCCTCGTGATTAAGTCAGGTACGGACCGGGATCGCGTACCTGACTATGAGAGCAGCCGCTCCTTGCTGTCCTGTCCTGGCTCCGTTCCTTTTCGACCGGAGCTCTGCAGTTCTGAGCTCCGTTCTCTGCAGTAAGGTCTGCAGACCTTACTAATCCATCCTTTCGAACGGGGCTCAGAACTGTCAGAGCTCCGGTGATCGATCAAAAGTAACGGAGCCAGGACAGGACAGCAAGGAGCGGCTGCTCTCATAGTCAGGTACGCGATCCGTGACCGCGTGCCTGACTGAATTTCCACTTTTTGAGCCCTGATCTAAGTGCACAGTACATTTATGATAATAGAATACAGCCTTGAATGTGGATATACGAGATGAACATTATGAAATACCAGTATACCATCCATAAAGGAGAATTATCGGGTGAGTGAAATACACTCATCCCCAAAATTCAAGCTGACCCGTGACATTGAAGCGGTCACAGGTCGGCTCTATTGATCGAGAACTCAGCGAACACTATAGCTGATTACCGAGTTCCCGATCGTCTCCCTGCAGAGAGTGGTGACTGTCAGCCATCGCGCCCCGCAGGGATTCCTCTATCCCTTCGCCGATCCTCCAGCGCTGACTGTCAATCAGCCAGCCAGCGGGTGGATCCTGACAATATTGTCAGAGCCTGTTAAGGTTGTGGTGCGGCTCTCCGCTGTCAGCATATAGCGGGAAATAGCCTGCTATATGCTGATTTTTGGGTGACAGGAGGATATCAGTAAAAGTTCTCCTGTGAAGAGAGCTATGGCCAAAAACAGATGGAGTTGTCCGGAATGAGTAACTCCTTCACTTGTGTATAAATTTCAAACTGAGCTCTTAAAGTGGAACTTAATTGGCAGGCAAGCAGTCTCTTTATTGCAGAAGAGACATCTAAGTATTTTCTGCTATTAAACAAATGTACCTGTCTGTTCACAATCTTCTTCAGAATATACACGGAGCTGCACAGCTCAGTGTACATTCTCTGCATACCTCGGTGACAGAAGCAATGAACTCCTGTGCACACACGCAAGAGTTACCTTCCAGCCATGCCAATTAAGATGGCCAAAGATCCCAAACCCATAAGAAGACCAGGTTAAGATGTCGGCACCTGTGAAGGAGCAATGGCAGGTGAATTTATATCCGCTTTAAGTGTTATAAACAACAAAGGAGATAAAAGAAAAAAAGAAAATATAATATGCAAAAGCTCCATCTGCTGGTTGGAGAGAAAAACTACAAGAGATATTTATATGCAATAATTCAAATTTCCCTGACTACAGAAAAAAAAAAAGCCTGTGCGCACGTGTGTAGAATATATAGAAAAAATATATATACAAAAACTACTCATTCCCTTTAACCATACTTTTATATAGCATTACAGACAGCTCAAACACTAGCAGCTTTCTTTGCTGATGACCCTAGTTATTTCTGTACAGCAATGTGTAATTGCAAAATAGCAAAAAAATAAAAATAAACTGCCTAACAAGCAAAAATCACAGGCAGTAAATGTCACATAACAGAGAGAGACTAGAACAGAAGCATCTTACAGGAAGCATGGCTTCAGCCCATTCTCCATGACCTCTCTGAAGAAGCTTTATTCTCTCTAGATCATAACAAATTTGTACTAGATCCCCCACTTGAAACTGCGAGGATCCTCCTTCAGCTCCTTGTGCAGAATCACCACTTCGAACAACATTTGCTTTGGTGAGAACAGCTGGATTAAATGTCCACCTAAAAAAAAAATCAAATCTTTGTATTAGTAAAGTTACATTACAAAATATTATTAAGTCCTTTTTTACTTTGTGCACATATAAACTACAACCACCATCATTGCATACAAATTGCATAAAAATGATAGCACGTCTGTGGTGCTATATATACACTAAGACATGTGTAAGGTCTCGTTCACACCTAGGCGTATTGCATATGCGCGTCTGTCACGCGTTTTTTTACCGCGATTCGTGGTAAAAAAAGTCGCGCGACCGTCGCGGGTTTCCGAAGGCTACTTGGCTGTATCCCAATGGAAACGCGCAACAAAACGGCCCAAAGTAGTACATGTACCTTTTCAGGCGTGGGCCGTTTTGTAGCGCGTTAGGGACGGGCGGAAATACGCCAAGGTGGGAACGAGACCATTGAATACAATGGGATTCATATTTTTGAGCGTTTTGTAGAGCGTTCGTCGAGCGTAGAACGCGCTACAAAACGTTCAGGTGTGAACGAGGGCTTAAGCTTAACATGAAATACCTACTGCAGCAGACAAACAGAAGAGTAGTCACAAAAATGACTTCAAAAGGGTATTGCAGCTTAAACCAACTGTTAAGCAATCATTCACTGACCTCAGAGTAAACTTCTGATGTTATGTCTGTCACTGGAATCTCCTTAACCAGAGTCCATTGACAATATGTAGGAAGAGGTTTGTGTTAGTTTATTTCTAAGCATCATCTGTTGTTACAACAGAGAAGCCATCAAACATTATTATTATTATTATACATGATTTATATAGCGCCAACAGTTTACACAGCGCTTTACAATATAAGGAAGACATTACAATCACAATACAATTCAAGACAAGATGGTAAGGAGGGCCCTGCTCATGAGAGCTTACAATCTAAATTGGAGGGGCAAGTGATCCCCCTGATGTGGTAGTTGTATGGGGATTATTATTATACAGGATTTATATAGCGCCAACAGTTTGCACAGCGCTTTACATGGGTCAATGCATCACTCACGAGGCTGATTATTTATAAAAGTGTCCCTGTTGGGTTTGTATTGCCGTCTGTGTCCCTGCTTGAGAGATTATTCTTCTCTATATGTCCTTGTATATGTACATGTATATGTTCTGGCCACTAGGACAGCAAATGATGGGACATCCAACAAATTACTGCCATCACAGCAGTAGTAGGTGAAGCGAAATATCCCAATAGGGTCACATTGTTCTAGTGACAACCATCCAAGCAACAATTACCCCTCTGTTTGGAAAGATCTCTTTATACTTCCTGTGGTGTCTCTGGGGCATGGAGTCCAGTCAAAATATCCCAATACAAAAATGGAAAGAAGGCCTTGTCTACTCTACAAAAATAAGGTTCTGCTAATGGCAAGGGCAGAAAAGTACATACCTCTAAAAGACATAGCTGAGCTTTTTAAAGACTTTAATCAAAATCTTTATAATGTGAAGAATGACAACTGAAATGTTTCAATAGAATTTATAGATACCTTGGTAGTGAAAAGCTATCCAATTACTAATGAGCTAATCCTTTATTGCTTGAAGAAACCAGAATTTCTTTGTGCTGTAGTGAATAATGCAATAAAAAAAAAAGTCCAGGCCCTGATGGTTTTTTAGTACTGGACTATAAAGAGTTTAAGTAGATTTTCCTTCCACATCTATGCTCTTATGCTATTTATCTTCCGGCAACCTATCTTTTCCTGAAATGCTCAGTGCTCACATAACAGTAATTCTTAGGGAAGATAAGGAGCCTGTATTACCACCTAGTTATAGACCAGGGGTGCCCATTAGGTCGATCGTGACCTACCAGTCGATTTCAAAGCGAACACTGGTAGATCGCGATCGGCTCACTGACCTGAGCTCCCTCCCGCAGTGCAAGTACGGCTGAATGTGTCAGACACTGCAGACGGGAAGGGGCAGGGCACCTCTTTCAGCGTGCAATGGTGATTGAAAGTCCCATCTTGGACAAGCATATCGTACTTGCGATCATCGCAAGTCCTCCCCGCTGAGGGGAGGGCTTGCAGATGATTGCAATGGCGAGCGGGCAGTGTGCGCTTTGACAACTCGGGCTGTGCGTCTTGCGATTGCGATACCAACCCGCCGAAAAATGTACGATTTTCCGCAGGTTTTGTAGCGTGCTCGTTATTAGGAAAATCGTACGACCTTACAGTAAATGCGGTCGCACGCTGCCCATCAACCTTACGATTACCAAACGATTGCGGTATCACCAGCGACTATCGTACGACAATCGTCAGGTGTTTGGGGACCTTTACCATCAATTCCCAATCTTCTAGGAGCTTTTTAATCAAGTCTCTAATTTTAAAATTATTTGACCAAGTGTGAAATTTTACGAGTTAATCTTCCTACACAAGAGATGAAGACCTCAAGTTCAAACCTCACTTTCCAATGGAAACCGCATAAAATATATTTGGATCTTTACAGTATGTTACCTCACAGATAACCGATTTTTATTTAAATTTAAGTAGGTTATGAAGTGTGCTCTGATAAAGTGCTTTTACTGTTTATAGCAACCAGTCCGTACCATTACCATACAACTGGTTGCTATAAGCAACAAGAATATTTAACTCTTCATCGATCAGCCTATAGAGCACTACAAATGTGCATTTCTGCTAGTTCAGAAATTGGCTGTAAAGAATAGCCACCTGTCAGAAAGTGCTGGTCAGCCTGCATCTAAAAATAATTAGGGAAAAGCACATCACACATTTATTGTTGTTGATCTTAAAACAGAGTATATTTTGGCACCACAATGCATGCATGAAAGAAGACGGTTACAATATAACTAAATGTAGCTCAGACCTGTCACCAATTCTTAACTTTTAAAAGTCCTTCCTAAGAGCAGATCATATTACCTTTACTAGTCAAAAAAAGCTTCTTCTGTGCAGTCCTCACATCCTGACTTTAATTTGATACTAAGGACTTGACTTCCATGTCTTTGCTACCATGAGAAACCATCTTCTTTCCCCTTATCCAAACAGAGGGCCTTAGCAGCCCGCAAGGACACTCTTATTACACAGGGGCATTGTGGCTGGGATGGTCCTGAAGTCAGATCAAATCCTTAGTAACAAACTGAAAACAGTTTCAGAAGGGAGCAAAGCAGAAGATATCTTGTTAACAAAGGTAACCTGTTGGTCAGCGCTTTTGACCTTTAAAACGTTAGACTGAAAGGCTTGTTCTAAGAAACAGAGAAGCACTTTTGTTTTAATACCTTAAAAGCTAAGTGTAAAATTCTGACATCACTTACCTATTTCCACTTGGGTACTGTACTACAATATCATGATCTTCATCAATGCCACAGACAGTGCCTGTAGTTGTAAGTGTTTCAAACATGCCATCAGTCCAGCCCCCATGACCATGTTGCAACGACTGAACAATTTCAAGTTCTAGATCAATATTCACAAGATCACCAATCATCAGACCACCTGGATTGCGATTACCATTTTGCTCACCTAAAGGAAAAAAGAAAAGGAGGAGAATTAAAGGGCACCAGCAAATATCAAAGCACAAATACAAATCCACTAAATCTGCAGTGCAGGTCCATACGGGTGCGGGTGTCCCGACTCAGACAGGATCCATCCTGTTGGCATACGAGTACGGACATCCGCATGGGCGTGCACTTGGGGTGAGCGTAGGGCGGAGTATAGCCACTTACTCCCATAGAGAAAAACAGGGGCTGCGTACTAATCACACGCAGCACCTGTCCTTCCCGGGAGCTGCCCGATACAGCCGTGCAAGCAGCTGTACATGCCGGCTTTTTCTCATGTGAATGAGGCCTAAGAGTAATTTTCAAAAGAAAACAGCAGCCTGTGGGGAGAAGAACCCTGTGATTCAAGTGTGTGTGTGAGAGAGGGGGGGGGTGTAACACGAATCATGGGTGTATATGGGTATATATGTTACACCCGTGTTAGATCGGGTTACACCCTATATATATATATATATATATATATA
>NW_017308078.1:207328-209791 GCF_000935625.1 Nanorana parkeri | reverse complement strand
AATATGGGTGTAACACGAATCATGGTCAGAAAGGTGAACTTAGCCTGTAGGCCTTGTTCACACCAAGCGCGTTCCAGGAGAAGATGCCACCATAGACTATAATAGGAGGTGTAACCCCTAGAAAAATGCTGCATGCACGAATTTCTTTCTCAAATGTACCCAAGCAAAACACTGTGGTGTCAAGAGACCCTGTGTAAGGGAGGCCATAGAAGTTTTGACATTTTTTTTTAAAGCTGTTTGACATTTTTTTAAACAATTAAAAACAAAATATTTTGTAGGGATGTACCGATGCCGAAGCTGGCTTCCCAGCCAAATCAGCATGGATTCGGCTGAACAGCATGGAGCCGGCTTCCCAGCCAATTCCAATGCCGCAGTGTAGAGGAGACTGGCTTCAGAAACCAGAGGAGCAGGAAGGCAACTGAGTTCAGGTGTGTGTATATAAGTTCACCCTTAACTTAAAGTTTTGCATGGAGTTCTTCTCTAAGCTGAAATTTACACAGAGAGGAGTAGCCCATCCCTTAAACTGCTCCAACTAGAGTTTCAGTAAGAAAAGTCTATTAACACACACGAAAAAATTGCAACACGATTGTCCCTTCGTAAAAGGAAAACTAATATGTACTTATATAACAGCTACTGCTAGTTAGCATTTTCGGATGATACACTCCTAACAGTTGATAACTTCAGAAGTGTTGACCATCACTCACCCAGCACAGGACAGTGGTCTCTATAAAATGATCCTCCTTTGGCATCTTGCACACATTTCAGATCAGACTAAAAGAAAACCGTACAAAAGTATTCAAGCTTTTAATCTATACATATTACAGATCATTCATTAAGCAACTAAACTTTAGGAACACTTTTCACACTTGGTAATTCTCTTGAGATTTGGTGCAAATATTCAATCACATGCAGATTTTTTTTTTTGTTTAAACACCCTCCATATGATTGAATGTTCATTTCACTAAATATTTAAATTACTCTTTAGTAAATCAACTCCAGTGGAGCAGAGTTTAGGGCCTCATTCACATGGGGCAAACATGTCCGATGCATCTTGTCTGCATCCACGTGCAGACACCCAGACCCGCACGGATGTGCAGTTCGGGTGTCCGTATGACAGCGTACAGCTGCGTCCTCCCATAAGGAAGAACAGGCAGCTGTGCAAAATTACAAAACTACCTTTTTTCGGCCCAAATTGCGGTGCATCCCTAGTTTCTCTCCTCCCCGCTGGGCGCTGCTGTGCCCCCTCTGAGACAGAGCAGCATACAGCAGGGAATAGAGAAACCTTCATAAGGCAGGGTAGGCAGGAGAGAGTTGTCAGTGGTCTGTGTCACAGGAGGCTGAGCTCTCCTCCCGCACCACCCCACTCGGCCTCCTGTGAGAGGCAGAACAAGATGGAGAGCTGTATGGGGAGGAGATAGCCGTCAGCTGTCACAGGAGACAGAGCTGGCAGTGCGGGGGAGGAGTCAGCTGTTACCCGTGTCACTAGAGTAAAAAAATAAAAAGCCTTGCATCATTTCAAAAGACGTCAATTAGGGCTGCAGCTACCGATTATTTTCATAATCGGTTAGCCAATTATTAAGTTCGATTAATCGGATAAAATTAAAACATTAATACCGTCATTCATATAAAATACACAAATGCAGCGTTACAGACAAAGTATACTTAAGAATAAAACGGTATGCACATTTTTTTAAAATCGCACTGCACTGGAACGCAGAGCACTGCAGTACCGCACATTCCAGTGCGGGTAATCACACTGCGAATTGGAGGCGCATTTGGGATCCATTGAAATGAATGGCTCCGCAACACAGATCATGCAGCAGAATTTGTCAGGCAGAAACTGAGAATTACTTTTCCCACCTTTTATATATTTATACACAGTATATATTATTTTAATAATTGTATTATATTACACATTTTAGTTTCATGGATTTAAAATAATGTGAATTGTAAAACTCTCAGACAATAAAATAACCAACTTTTTATTTAAAATAGCACACAAAAAAAAATTATTTTTTCTATTTGAGATTTTTGTTTAACTTTATTTTTTTTTTACTTTATTGCTGGGAGCAGTAGCCAGCCTGCTATTGGATATTTCAAATTGCAATAGCAGGCTGGCTATTGCACACGCCCACTGGCATTCAGCAGAGGAGGGACCTGAAGGAGAAAGTTCTCCATTATTTCCTCCTCTGCTGACAGCAGGCAGTGGGTGCAATAGCCAGCCTGCTATTGCATTTTAAAATATACAATAGCAGGCTGGGTATGGCTCCAAGCTTCTAGATGCAGAGGAGAAACGGGGCAGCAGCGTGGGGGGGGGGGGGGGGGGAGGAAGGGGGGGGGGCAGAACAGGTAGAAGGGGGCGAGGCAGAAGAGCGGGAGAATGCAGTCACAACGGTCTCTCCTCCCCACTGTTGCCAGCTGCAGTGGTCTGTGTCCCCGCTGCCTTTGCCGATACAGGCGGGG
>NW_017308078.1:178507-206231 GCF_000935625.1 Nanorana parkeri | reverse complement strand
GAGGCAGAAGAGCGGGAGAATGCAGTCACAACGGTCTCTCCTCCCCACTGTTGCCAGCTGCAGTGGTCTGTGGCCCCGCTGCCTTTGCCGATACAGGCGGGGAGAGCAGCAGGGATTGAAAGGGACACAGACCGCTGCAGCCAGCACCAGCAAGGATAAGAACGGGAGGAGCAGTGCAGCAGAAACTAAACGATGCTCATTATCGACTATAATTGATTTAATCGGTTATTGCAGCCCTAATTTCAACGAAAGGGGTTATTCGTCTCCTGTAAAAACACCGTCATGCAGTTCCACAAAAAAAAGGTCTTCATTGGCCACACAAACCCAGTTTCTGAAACACCATGAGGGGAATTTATCAAAAACTGGAGCAGACAGAACCTGGAGCAGCTGTGCACAGCAACCAATCAGCTTCTCTCTTTAATTTTCAAAGCTTAACTGAACAGAAGCTGATTGGCTGCCATGGGCAACTGCTCCAGATTCTGACTGCTCCAGCTTTGATAAATTCCCCTCAATGAATTCCAAATTTCATCAAAAAATGTGGCTAATACAATATAATGGGGTTGAGTTGCTAAAGGAGTAGAGCAAGTTCACTTTGCAACCCCCGATTCCTGGGGTCAATAAACTAAAGGTAAATGCTGCATCCTGTCTGCAGCAAAGGGATGACATAATTTCAGCCTTGGCAAAGTCATACGACAGGAGGTTAAATACTGCTTTAATAATACAAATACCGTATTTTTTCAAAATTATACTATTGATATCTTGTGACATATGACATTTACTCGTACACATTTATAAAATTACTAAAATGTTAACTTTACCTACAGAAATATTACAGAATGCCGTGTTTTGGCTTGTTTCCTAAGCACTACACAGTTACCACAAGTGATGCTTGCAACAGTCACACTTATGAATTAAAATTTGGAAAGTGTGTGGAAAATCTGTGTATCTTGAAAAAGTAAAATTTGTGTGACAGGTGTTCAGTGACTAAGTAGTAATACCAAAAAGTAAGTAGATAAAAAGTAACACTGGAACAGCTGTAAGGATCAGAACACACCAAACACATGCCATTTGAACCCTATTAAATAACGTATCAAGTGCTCAGCTGACAAAAGAACTCAAATGAAGCCCCCAAACTAGTAGTAAATGCAACAAAAAGACTGAAAAAGAAAGGAGCATAAAAGAAAGCCATTGTGTTGACCTCACCGCCCCCACGCCAAACATTCCTTGGTTTTTGTCCTTTTGTGACTACTTACCATGCCTTCAAAGCCAACTCTGTAGAGGTTTTTAGCACCATTGTCCCAGAGAACATAAGCAGCACTGTGTGGGCTTGATGCACTCCAGTCCTGTATCTCTGTCACCTAAAGAGGGTTGTAAAAAAAACAAAAAAAACAAAAAAAAACAGACATACGGTTAAATGAGAGCGCATATGTATATATGTATATATAGTAAACCAAATATAATCTCTGTCAAACTGGTAAAACATTGACATGCACAGCAGCATTTTTGCTTTACAGGAAACAAACACAATGCAGATAAAAATAAAGTCATTGTGTTAACTACTTCCTGGCCGGAGCAATTTCTTACTATTTGCACACACTTGATAAAAAAAGCTTCAGACCCCCAAATATCTATTTTCTGAAAGCAGGGGCCCTGTAGAATTAAAAAAAAAAGATAGTTGCAATTTTTTATGTTGCACAGTATTTGCGCAAATGTTTATCAAACCAGTATTTTTAGGATAAAACACACTAAAATGAAATTCAGTGCACAGAAACAGGATATACTGTATTTTTCCGTGTATAAGACACTACTTTTTCATAAAAATGTTTACCTAAAAATAGAGGAAAGTGTGTGGAAAATCTGTGCATCTTGAAAAAGTCCACATGGGGGACAGCGGAACCCAGGGAAGCCGGCGGCAGAGGGGGCACACGGCACCGCACAAGCGATCCGATTGCTTGTATTTAAAACAGGCAATCGCCTGCTGTGTAAAATGACACCAAGAACACGGCTGCTGTAGCATCCGTGTTCTTGGTATAACCACTTCAGGACTTTTTTTTTTGTTTTACAATGGCCGTTCCTGAAGCGGTTAATCATTGCAAATTACTAGGTAATATGTACATCCAAATCTGTATCAAAGTAAACGATGCAACAAAACAAACAAATCTGGTTGTCTGGGTTAAAAGGTCAGCTAATTTGTTTATTGTTCATCATCCCAGATTAAAAAATAGACATTTTTTTAAAGGAGAACTATGAGATGAGTGATTTCCACTCACCTCATAGTTCTAGCCGACCTGTGACAATGAGACTGCCGCAGGTCGGCTCAGTAGATCGGGAGGTGAGCGAACACATACCAGGTTCGCTCGCCTCCCGATCCTGTCACGGCTCTCTGCCGTGACAGGGGGAGGGGCTGGATTCCCCTCTCCCCGCTCCGATCTGCCAGCGCTGACTAGAGGAACGGACAGGGGAGGGGGCGGGTACAGCTGGCTCTGCCTCTAGATAGGCAGAGCCAGCTGTCACTCACGAAGCTGGGCGGATCCCGTCATCTACGTCGGGATCCGCTCCAGGTGCGGCGTCTCAGTATACCACAAGCTGTAGCTCGCGGTATACTGAGCTTAGGGTAACGGGAGGACGCTAGTTTGTGTCCTCCCGTTACCCTAAGGAGAACTATGGGGAAAAACACTGACCTCATAGTTCTCCTTTAAAGTTTCCACTCAGAACGACTCCAGGCAGAATGGAGCTACTTCCGCATTGCAAGGGTTAAGTGCTCCTTTTCGTCTAGGGCCAGAAAAAAAAAAAACATACACAAACCTCTTTTTCTTTTGGCTGCTAGACCAGCCCCCACAGCCTCTCCCCCACCACTCTGGCAGTGGAATGTCCCTCGGTGTCCTCCCTTCTAATACACTGTATGATCATTAGACCACCGGAACGGAGGGGGAAGAGGGGCTGCGGGGGCCGGTCTAGCAACCAGACAGGACCAAGTTTCTGGTGGGAGATTCCTCCATGCACACAGTTTAGTGTAGATGGAGGAATCTGTTGCACTTTTACCACCAGACTAAAGAAAATCTGCAGATAAATTTGGGAACAGCTGCAGTGCCACTGACTTCAATGCACTTCCACGCCCCTCCCGTCCCTGAAGGAAGGGGCGTGGAGGAACCCTGTTGCAATGCGATTCAGTGTGTTGCAGAGCCCGACCGCTCTGAAACGCACTGTTTGTGGTGCCGACGGGCCCTAAGGGCATGTACATCCTTATAATACTAAGATGGGATATGTGTCTACAGTAAAAGTGTGAAGGGGGAGGTGATGACACTTCACTACACATGATGTCTGAATAACTAAAATCCTCTTTGTGAACTATGTAATAGTTGTAGTAATAATAATAATAAATAATTATAAGTGGGCAGTTCTGTTAGATTTAAAAAAAGAAAGAAAATTGCTGCATATAACTACTTCTCAGGAAATCGGACCCGTGTAATCTGTTTCTAGTATCAAACCAAAAGCATAAGTTGCTTACATGTGCAACTATATATGGAAGCTGCATGGCTGTGTCAACAACTCTAACATTCCTATAGCATACGCTGCATAAAAAGCCTATACCTGGCAAAATGATGCAGAAATCCTTTTGTCTGCATACAGATCCTCATCGGGTTGCGATAGATCGAGTTACAATCTTTTGCATTTACGGTAGGTGCCGGATAACTCTAGTAATTAGTAACTAATAATTTATTGCACCCATTACGCCGGGTCACGTCGGGTAAATAGACACCAAACATGTCAAGCTTTAAAATTGCGCGCACCCGCGAAAATTGCAGAAAACTACCATACCCACAATTGACCATAGGCGATGCTTGAAAAGCTTTTACCGCTCATCAGTTTAGTGTTATCAGTGATTGATGGCCCTAAAATGATTGCTCTCACTGCGACGTTCGCGGTGCTATGTAACATGTGCGGCGTAATGGGCGCAATCATCTTTTTTTGCACGTATGCGCCCCCGACGCATGTTTGCATATATAAGAATGCGGAAGTTATGTATTATACAACACTTCCGCATTCTTGCAGAGGAGGGGACCGGAGGGAGCTCTTATAACGATCTCCCTCTGATCCCCTGACACAGGCGACCTGCTGATCCCGGGCTCGCACCGGGCACAGCGGAGCCAGGGATCAGCGGGACAATGGCGGGGGGGGGGTAAAGGACCGATCGGCACCCCATACACGCGATCCGCTGGCTCTACAGCCGGCAGATCGCTTGTATGGTAACAGGCATCGCTGCCTGTTTTTACATTTCGGCCATTTCCCGCGCGCCACTATATATAGTTTTTTGGTATGCTGTGTGAATTGGAACACAAACATATAGAGGGGTTTTCTCAAATTTGACTGCAAAAGTGAAAATACATTTTAAATGAATGCATTGAGCTAGAGAGGGTGTTGCTCCCCATAAGGCAACTGTTTACTTTCTGAAAGATGAAGGCGCCAACTACAAAAAACATGCTACAAGTCCAAAATCACAATACCCTAGACTGAAACATATCGCATTCTGATGACAATACGTAGCTGGGTCATCACAACATCAAAGGTTAGTGTTTGCAGGGATAACAAAAGATGGCCCTATTACAAATTTTACTTCTTGCAGTTGAAATGTGTTTTAAATCAACACAAACTAAATGAATTTATGAATGTGGCTTTTGTGTTGGTTTACTTAGCAATGTGATACTGGATCTACCAGATTTGCCTAGCAAACACACAGGGAGTGACCAGCCAGTTGTTGGATATTGTACATTTGCATTTCAATGATCATTATGTGTCTTGCCAATAAAAGGTTGAAGCGGGGCTAGTTTACAGACCTCTGTAGTTTTTACAATTCCACACCATATGCCACCTTAACCCATTACCGGCCACAGCTAGTCAAAGGTTCACAATGAGCATGAGATTATTTATTCATACAAAGACACAGGCATACTAAGTTAAATGATATCACTGGAAAACGGCACACTTTCTGAACCAGTTTTCTCAAAGCTTCTCTTGACAATAATTTTAAATACGCATTAAAATATATATGCAAATAAAATGTTGAACATTACATAGCTGCTCCAGATTTTGTCTGCTCCAGTTTTGATAAATTCCCCTCACTGTGTTTTAGTATCTTTAACCATTCAAATGACAAAGATGAATATTAAACACAATGGCATTTAAAAAGTTCAAAGAAGCGTATGGCATCAATATAAACCATGAGCTTGCTTTCAAATTTAGCAGATGGAGTTCCTCTTAAAGTGACCCTAAACTCAGGAGCTTGCATTCAAGTACCTTAACTATTAAAAAGGAGAACTATGAGGTGAGTGCTTTTCACTCACCTCATAGTTCTAGCCGACCTGTGACAAGAGACTGTCACAGGTCGGCTCTGTAGATCGGGAGGTGAACGAACACATACCGTGTTCCCTCACCTCTCGATCCGGTCACGGCTCTCTGCCATGACAGGGGGAGGGCTGTATTCCCCTCTCCCCGCTCCGATCTGCCAGCGCTGACTGCCGGAACGGACGGGGGAGGGGGCGGGTACAGCTGGCTCTGCCTCTAGATAGGCAGAGCCAGCTGTCACTCGCGCAGCTGGGCGGATCCCGTCATCTCGGGTCGGGATCCGCTCCAGCGTCTCAGTATACCGCGAGCTACAGCTCGCGGTATACTGAGCTTAGGGTAACGGGAGGACGCTAGTTTGTGTCCTCCCATAACACTAAGGAGAACTATGGGGAAAAACACTGACCCCCATAGTTCTCCTTTAACAAAAATGTGTCTTATTTGTGAATTACTCGGCTGTAGACCCTCAAATCATCTCTGAATTGGTTACCTTCTGGAGGGTGGCTACTTTGTTCCCCATGGTCCCTGTGTGTGTTGTAAAGTAGTCACCGCTCCAAGCTCACTCCTGTGATGGACTTCAATCGCAATACAAATGATTAAACTAAATGCAAGATTGTAGTCCATCACGGGAGTGAGCTTGAAGCGTTGGCTACTTTACAACACACACAGGGACCATGGGGAACAAAAGTAGCCACCCTCCAGAAGGAAGGACAGTGTCAGCAGCAATTCAGAGATGATTCACACGGAGCAGAGAACGGATGTTGGAAGTGATGTCCTCCGATCTTCACTGCGGGTCCCAGTAAGTATTTTCATTGCCCGATGTACAGTACACTGTCCGGTACTGTACATCTGCAACGCTATACAGTACTGTACTAATACAGTACTGTACTAATGCAGTACAGTACTGTATAGAGTTCCTCACTTAACGACCAATTCGTTTAACGACCTGGTCGTAGGAACGGAACTCGGTCGTTAAGTGAGGAATACCTGTAAACAGATCGCATACATATAGCTTGTTCATACAAATGTGTAATGGTCCAGTGCTCACCGCGTTTTGCAGTCTATGCTTCATCAGGAGGGTGAGGTCCGTCACTACCAACGGATCGCCATCAAGGCATCCTGCCTGTATCATATCATGTAATAGTGAGCTCCATAGCCATGATCATCATCGACATGAGAACAAGGTGCTTTTCCCGGCAGTTCCCACCTGGCAAAGCACCCTCCCAGTGACAAGGGTATGTAGCCTGGTATGGTGCAGGGGGTGGGCACGCTCATCCCCCTCTTTCCTGCTTTGCCAGGCTGCTACCTGGATTAAGGTTCTGCTATGGAATTTTACTAACAAAATTATTGCCAAATTAATAGGCTCAATGGTGAAAAGTAAAAATTGTTTTGGTGCATAAGGGCCAAGGAGATGAAGTAGTTAAGGCCAGCTTCACAAATATGCCGCTACAGTCAATGTTACCCCAAGACATGGCAACGCAAGTACCATGGTGCACAGCGTCAGAAAAAATGGCCCACATACATTTTCTGGTCCAATTTACAGGCCATTCAAATTAATGGGTTGCCTTAACAAACAACATATGAACATACCGCATTGGTCCATGCAAATGTGAATGGGATCTAACAATTACGTTAAAGTGACATTAAAGTCCGTCCCCCCGCCCCTATGCTCCTGAAAGCACTTACCTTATTTGATGCCTTTTGCTGCGATCATCTTCTTTATTCCACTGGCTTCCGACAGTCCCTCCAGCGCTGGTGCCGTTCTCTGGATCCACCGCAGACCCCTCAGGTCCCACGGTGTCTGTCCGGCGTGCACGCTCCCGGTTGCCACACTGCATCCATTGAGTTTCATTTTCTCTCCTCTCCCCTCTGCTCTACTGTGCATTCACCCGCACACTTCTTTACAGCCATGCGGGAGTGCTACAGCCAGGAGCAAGCAGCAAGTTATTAGGTCTTTGCCTAATTTTTTCTAATCATAGAGCATATATCTGCTGCTTACTAGCAGTAGATATATGCCAAAAAATAATAAGCGTTTAATTATACTTTATACTTAAGTCTGGCAATAATTCTGTAATAATTTCATGCACAGAGCCTCAAAGCCCAACTCCAGCCAAAACTTGTTTGTATGGATTTTGGATACACTTGGAAAGAGCAATTACTTTCTTTTTGCTGTCTGTCTGTCCCATTGGAGAGATTTCACCTCAATTCCCGTCCCTATGATAACAGGACAAGAAATGAGGGGAGTGGTTTCAGATATATAATGATCTAATAGAGGTTCTTACCATTCCCCCAGTTTACTGAAAAGTGTTTTTGTGCATTCTGTTCCCTCATTGCGGAAATATTCCCTCACTTCCTATCCGGACACTAAAAATCCTAACAAAGGTTTAACCATTTCCCCACGCTGTCCAAGACAAACAAAACAAATTTGGCTGCAGTTGGTTTTAATAATTTAGTAGTCCATTAGCCTTTATGCATAACTTTGCATAAAATACAGGTTTAAAAAAAAAAAAAAAAAACTTTAAAATGAACAGCTAACATAGTATGTACAACTCCACTGTAAGATTTGTATTGAGGTTACTAAAGAGTTACAATTGCAATATACAGTAGAATAGGGCACATGCTTGTAAAGAAATATATTGTAACAGCAAAGTAGAATAGGTGCAGCCCCATTTCAATGCACAGCTTGCAACAAGCGGTATAACAGTGGTACAGACAGGGATTAGTTTGAGGTCTGTGAAGTAATAAGAAAGAAGAGGTTAATAGAGGGCCTAAGAAACAGTAGTTGAAACAGTCCTGCATTGTCAAAGTTTCAAAAGAGGAACGGAACCAGCAAGGAAGAAGGAATAAAGAAAAAAAGGGGGGTATGGAAAAAAAAGGAGGTGGAAAGAAATAAGAAACCTGTTTAGCAGAGCTGCTGCTAGCGTCAATTTAGGCAATGATGGGCAGAAAAAAGCGCTTCAGCGCAGTGTATGTGACAACTGTAAGGCTGCATTCATACCTAAGCGACATCTATTACGCACGTCTTACATGCATTGTTTGTGTGCAGATTGTGGCATATTCATGTGCATGGGCAAAACGCGCCGAATCTGCTCAAAAATAATTGCAACGTGCGTTTTTCAAGCATTTTCTATTGAGTCAATGGGGAGAAAACGCGCTGAATCTGCCCCAAAGTAGCTCATGTAGTATTTCTTCTTGCAACAACATGCCCAGGTGTGAACAGGGGCCATAGAACTGAATGGGATTGCTGGGGGTCAAGCGTTTTGAGACAGGACAATACGCTTCAGTGTGAATGGGGCCTCACAGTATAGACAGCTATAACTTTCAGTAGCCGCTAACTGCAATGTTTCTGAAATAAACTAAAAAAAAAAAAAAAAGTGTTTTTTTAAGGGAAAGTCCACTTAAAGTAAAAATGGAAGAAAAAAAAAAAAATCGTAAAAAATATATAGCATATATAAATGCTACACAAATAATTTTGGAATTGAATGTTAATAAAAGTTACCTTTCCATTTAAAACTGTAGCCTCTGTTATTTTCTTTTAAAACTGCAAAACCATAGAATTTAAAGAGGATATACCGTATTTGCAAGCGTATAAGGTGACTGGGTGTATAACCCCCTTCCGAGGCAACACCATTTAAAAGCATCAGATTTGATTTAAATAATTTTAATTGAAATGGTTATGACTTACCGGTACTTCATATTTCCTTCTTCTTGCTGGAGCCATGATGGGGTCTTGTCACCAGCCATTTTGTTTAAATACACCGACTAATCAGTCAGCCAGCTGGATGTGCGGTAATACTGTGTGTACGGTAGTTTCGGCTACATACAGTATACCGCGCTGAGCCAATCACGGCGAGCAATGTAATCTATTAATGAATACAAAGCCTGCTCGGATTGGCAAAGGTTGTGTACATGCCGTGATTGGCTCAGCGCGGTATACTGTATGTAGCCGAAGCTACCGTACATACAGTATTACCGCACATCCATCCGGCTGACAGATTAGGGACGTTCGTTTTGGGCCAGCTTGGCCCAAACGAACTAAAGGTTCACATTGTATACCCCGCGTATAAGACGACCCCCGATTTTCAGGGGATGTTTTTAAGTATAAAAAGTCGTCTTATATGCTGGCAAATACGGTACTTTCTTTTTCACACAACTGTATCTATAACATAACTTTTTATAAAATGGTCATTTGTCAAACTGTAAAATCATGTATTTTTTAAATGTCAATAAGTCAATACATCCAAACTAAATGTGCTTTGCCCGTAAAAAAAACAATATCTCCTGTCTGTTTAAATAATAAATAAAAGTATAGCCAAATGAATAGATTCATAACTGAAACGTGAAAATGGTTCGGAACTTAAAGCCACACTCTGGGCAAAATGATGATTTACACACCAAACTGGGTGTGTAAGCGATTAAAATGTTATGTGCAGAGGGCCTCTGCAAAGTAGAAAAATCTTACCTCGCACCACTCCGTCCCCCTGTACACAACACACAGCTTCCGGGCAGTGAAGAGAGGAAGAGTTGTGACCCACCCGCTTCGGTCACATCACCTGCCCCTTCTTCACTATCCTCCATTCAGAAAATGTACTTTTGTAAATAACACAAGACATTCTGTGATTGGAGGAGAGAAGAAGATGTCACATTCTGCACCCTCCTCCAATCATAGAATGTTTTGTATTTTTTTAAAGAATATTGTGAAAGAAATGATAGTGAAGAGGGGGTAGGTGATGCAACTAGTGTGCTGCACAGCTCTGGTTGCATCTGCCACTCTCTTCATTGCCTGGAAGCTGGGTGTTTTTTACAGGGGACAGATTGCTGCAAGGTTAAGATATGTATACTTTGCAGAGGCCCTCTGCACAGAACACCCAGCTTTTCAATAGTAATTTGCACACCCAGTGCGGTGTGTAAATTATTATTCTGTCCAGACTGCGGCTTTAACATTAAAATAAAGCATTCTTTATTCAGGACACTCTATATTTCAGAAACAATATTATTACCTTGCCTCTCCTCCCGTTGCCACCATCTTGGTCTTCCCACTGCCAGTCTACTCCACGCACAACTCTAGCACCAGCAAAAATTCCCCTTGCTGTTATCTTCTTCGACTTGCGCCGCGATTCCAAAAGCACACTAAGAGAAAGAATTTAGAATTTACCATTCAGCACTAGCTTGAATGTTTTGTTTAGTCTTCCATAGAGCAGGGAAGCCAAGTTTTTATTGATGTCTACCTCCTTATTGTGGAGATTTCCCTTCCTCTTCCAGATTAAAAGTGATGGGAGATCTCTACAACAGTGACACAGAAAGCAGTGCAGTAGTAGAGTGAGGGACGTTCAGTACTTTGTACTCTGTTTTTATTGATGTCCATGCCCTCCTTTCCCCAATTTGCTGAAGGGCATCACAGGGACATCAAATGAGCAAAAACCTTTACAATGTGGTGACAAGAAAAAATAATAGCCTTTTTCAAATAAGAAGCTTTTAGCTGTGAAGGACATTGGGGTGAAATTACCAAAGCAAGTTTTAGCCTCTTTGATCATTTTATTTTTTTTATTTGCAAATCTGTTTAGTCACTCCTTTCATCATGTGTGCCTGTTTTGACCTGAGCTTGCACTACTTTCCAACTGCACGTGTTTTGCACCTGTTTTCATCTGCACTTGTCCTGCGGCTGTCTGAAACTGGAGCATCACCTAACAAAACTCACAGCGTAAGAAGTACCCATGACTACTT
This sequence comes from Nanorana parkeri, assembly GCF_000935625.1. NCBI lineage: Eukaryota > Metazoa > Chordata > Amphibia > Anura > Dicroglossidae > Nanorana > Nanorana parkeri. Next base: position 195,167 of record NW_017308078.1, on the reverse strand, counting down.
CTTCAAGAAGCAACAGTTAAAAGGAGAACTATGAGGTGAGTGAAAATTACTCAGCCTTATAGTTCTAGCCGACCTGTGACAATGAAACTGTCACAGGTCTGCTCAATAAATCGGGAAGTGAGTGAGCGAACACATACCTTCGCTCGCTCACTTCTCGATCCTGTCACTGCAGAGAGCCGTGACTGTCACTCACGGCTCCCTGCAGGGATTCCCCCCTCCCCTGTCCGATCCTCCAGCGCTGACTGGCGGAACGGACGGGGAGGGGGCAGGTACAGCTGGCTCTGCCTCTATATAGGCAGAGCCAGCTGTCCCTCTCGCAGCTGGGTGGATCCAGACAGAAATGTCGGGATCCGCCTGGCTGCGGCGTCTCAGTATACCGCGAGCTCTAGCTCGCGGTATACTGAGCTTTGGGTGACGGGTGGACGCTAGTTTGTGTCCTCCCGTTACCCTTAGGAGAACTATGGGGAAAAGCCCTAACCCCATAGTTCTCCTTTAAGCTTTTTGCCTAAAGTTATGAGTCTTCTTTCCTGGAGCCTATTTAAACTCATTTATGAACATTACACTATAAACATAAAGGAGGCACAAATATATCCCAATGCGACAATATGCGAGTTCAAACATTCACAATTGCTATGATAAATTCCCCCCATTGTGAAGCAGAAAAAAAAACTAAGATTTTGCCTGGAATTCAGCTTCACATAAAACTCGCCTGCAATCGCCAAATTTCAACACTCCCCATTAACCTCTTGCCGTTCGCCCGTTAAGAAAAAACGGACGGACGGCTGACTCCTATCTGCGGGTTGCCGTCGCCAGACGGCATTTTTTTCCTGCTCGCGCGCGCACGGGCAGGAAAGACCCGCTTGTTACTACAGCCGTTAACGGCTGTTTCACATACAACCGATCAGCGGCTCTATAGCCGCCGATCGGTTGTATGGCGTGAATTTCGGAGGGCCCCCCCGCGATCGCGGGTGCCGCCATCGCTGCATGACGGAATAAATGTCAGTCAAAGTACCGCAGCGCTGAATACTGAAAAATGGCCTGGATGGGAAGGGGGTTTAACACTGCGGATGTCAACTGGTTAAACAATTATTAGGAACAGCTAAGCACTAAAGGTACAGCTGTCCTTCAAGTGCAAGACCCACTTAAACCTGTAGTTACCGTTCACTTCCTGGTGTAGTAATTCGATAAAATCGATGCCTCAGATGATGCTTGTCTCCATGGTAACACAAAGTGCAAAGATCATAGTTTGTGCACTCGGCGCACTTCCATCGGATTCCAATAATCGGCTGCTGTCTACATGTATCACACATTGTCCCATCGTGTTTGACACCTTAAAAAAAAATAAAAAAATCTTAATACAAAATGGACAGACCCTTTTAGCATAAAAAATATAAAGCACTAATGTACTTTTAAATAACTAAATAAGCAGAGAGCAGTAGAAGGCCAGTCACATATTATCCAAGTTATTCATCTGAAAAGCCCCATGCAGTAAAATGATTCATAACCAACACACCAAAAAGCAATTACAAATAAAGTGTGACTCATATTAGGCTTTTGGGCATGTTAAATGCATTTGCTGACAAAGTAAGAAGCAGAGCTGAACATGGATGTTCACCTTATGAGCATCTTGTCTACATACAGAAATAAAGAACCTTTCCAAGTCCAGCTGTCAATTAGTTGTAACAAGGAAGGTTCTGAAGGCCTTACTACAGTGAAAACACATAGGAACATGGTGGAATGAACCAAGTACTGAAAATCTCCATTAGAGCCCATTCACACCACATTATCTCCAGACCAGACCGCTTATGGACCCAAAATGCATTCTAATGTATCCCTATGTTAATTCTGGCCTCTGTTCACACCAGTGCAGTGCGTTACAGACAAAATATTGCATGTCTCATTTGGTCTGGTCTGAAATGCACTGGAACTGTGTGCTGGTTCACACCATTTTCCGGACCAGATCTGGTCCGGAAAATGGTGTGAACCTGCCCTTAGTGTGGCATATAACTTTGAAATACTTGGCTAGTGTGGGAAATTAAATCCTAACTTACCCCATATGTTATTTATCTTTTCTATACAGCTACACAGAAATACAAAATGGGAGAGCCCCTTCAGTTTTGCAATGAATAGTGCAATAATAAAGCATTATGGGAAAGGGGCCTTTATTGCACCCTGGTACCCATGTAAAATGCCAAACTGTTTTATACAAGGGCACTGAATGCACCACAGACAGTACTAAAGCCAAGGTGGTAACAGTTCCATTATTATACCTACAGATTCGTGAGGCCGGAATCCCAGGCAGGTTCATACAGATTTGTTGTTCAAGTTAATGACAGGCTGACAGCAGTCACATCTGTCAGTCCACATGTAATCAAGCATGAAACAATTACTTGCGGTTCGGGATAGACGATTGTCCCTGGACATAGACGCATACTGAGGAATATGTTAAAAAAAAACCCCACCAGAAGCAGCATCTCTGGTAAAAGATCTCTTTATTAGTGATATACAGTGTAAGGGAATCATTCTGTTTGAGTTATAAACAGGCAAATATATGAATGATCGCAAAAAAGACAGGGATTATAACCCTCCTGTACTCGATACTAAGTGAAATAAAGTTTTGGCTTTAGTTCTGCTTTGTGTATTTGATTTGTTGTGGTGCATTTTGATGCATTTTACATGTCCCTACATCAACTAACACGTCCAGTCAAAACATTTTTTTTAGTTTAGTAGGGCATCCAACCATCTGATTACTCGATAATGAGAATAGTTGCCAACTATTGTCATTATTGATTAGTTGGTTGGATCCCCTAGCTCTCTCTTCCACGCTGGGAGGGTGGCACAGCACGCAGTGGGCGGCTGCAATAGCCAGCCTACTATTCTAATTTGAAATGGCCAATTGCAGGCTGGATATGCACAAACCCACTACCTCAGGGGTGTGGAATTCCGATCGCCCGATGCCCAGGACATATAGTTCACGGCAGGTAGTTTTTCTCTACATTTAGCCTTGCTTTGGGCAAGCAGGGCTAAATGTAGAGGGGGGCGCCGTTTTGTACAGGTGATCTCGAACGGCTGTACAGCCGCCTACGGTCACTTGTAAGCAGCTAAATTGTCATTCCCCCACCCCTTGCACTGCTTCCCTCCTCGTCCACCATCTGTCACCACCCTCTGACACTCTGCCTGCCCACCATCTGTCATCGCCTCTATCTCAGCCCGCTGCCTTCCTCCCGGCTGTTATTTTCCAGGTCCCCCGCTCTACTGGGAGTCCCAAGGCCACTGCAAATTACATGAGGATGGAGAGCGGGGAGCAGAGCGGAGAACGTCCGTTCTCCGCACTACTCCGTGTGAGCACTGACACAGAAACGCTGCACTCGCAGCCTTCCTGTCACAGGAGAACGAGCACAGTGCTGTGCTAGAACTCCTGCATTGGAGGTGGCAGGTTCAATAAAGAGAACCTGTCACCTCCAAATGCTAATCACACAGGCTCATGTTAGCCCCTGTTTGATAGCAATAAAGTTAGGTGAAAAAAAAGTAAAAAATAAAAAAAGTAAATAAAAATTAATAAACATGGAAATAAAAAGGTAAAAAAATAAAAAGGCGATAAAAAGTATAAAATAAATGAAAATTAAAAATAAAAGTAAGAAAAAAATACAGTAAATAAAAATAAAAACCAAGCTCGACTCCACCATCTGCATGCGAATAAGCGCATGCGTAGGATATTAGGTTTGTGTGATGAGTGCTGCCCCCATTCCACTGCCATAATGTGGTAGTCTGGCAGCAGCACTCTCTTACAAGCACAATGGGCATTAAAGGGTAGGTTTACTTTACCAAGTAATTTGGGAAAATGTAATTACTCGCTTAAATTTGGCCAACAGCCCTTTCCGTCTGCCAGTACAAGTATACCATCTGTACCCATACTACCGTCCAGTGCAGCCCTGTGCCATGTATTCTGAATTTCGCTCGCAAATTGCGAGCATCATTGGTCAGCGCAATCACCTGACAGCGCTGACCAATGAGAAGGACTTCTTAGTAGGGATGCACCGATACTGATAGAAGTATCGGTTCTGATACCGAGTATTTTTGCAAGTACTCATACTCGCCCAAATGCTCCGATACCGGAACTTCCGGTCAGAGGAAGATTTCTTCTGACCGGCAGTGCCGTAGGGGAACATGGAGCCAGCTTCCCATGCGATCAGGAAGCAGGGAGGCGAGTAAAGACCCACCTCCTGGCTTCCTGATTGGTGGGTAAGCCGGCTCCATGCGGACTGAAAATAAAAATAATGAAAATCATCATTAGTTGCAGCCCTAGAGTTTACAATAAAGTGAAGAAGGATTAAAACCTCTGTCCAGTTTTACTGTTGTGGAGCCCCATTACAGAGAGTTTTGCCAGACATGAAGTGAGGGAAAAATAGCCAGAGGGGACATGCACACAATACAAAGCGGAACATTATTGTTGCAGATTTGATTTCATTTCCTGTCTGGAAAGACTAGGAGAGTTACTCTCACAATGACAGTGACTGAAAGGAAAGTAAAACCTTCCATGGCTTTTAATCCTTCCCAACTCTGTCCAAAACTGAACACACATACACTGTACTTTCAATGGAAGATTCACTTGCTGGAACCATACAACCCGCTGTAAGCAAGTATTTTTAAAACACACCAGCCCAAAATACAAAGTAAACTGATCCTTTTTCTGCAAATAATGGAGTGTGGTGATAACCCCCCATCTGTGATGAATAGATACTCTGCTAATTGATTATCTGTCAATATTAGACAAATAATGACTACTGGGATATACAGATGCTGAATAATGAGAACTGGAACCAAGGAATAAAACAGTTAGCTGCATCACTCAAGTCTTCAGTTTTTAATCCACACAATAAAAATAACAGCATCTATGCAAGGGCTTGTATTTCTTTCCTAAATAAAGGAGTTTCAAAATGAAATTAAAGGAGCCTGTTGTCTAAGATCTAATGGACATTGTTTACACCCACACTGTTCACAAACTGTTCCACTATTTAGACAAAGGATGACATCAGCACTGACATCCCCGAGCGCCTCCGAATGATTGGTCATTAAAATTTGAAATTAACCAACGGCTCCATGAAAGGTAGCAGACAGCTGGCAATGAAGCTGTAAAGAATCAATGAATACATAGACGCTGGAGAAGGATCTGACTGATGACACGTATTCCCATTCTGGTATCATTAAATTCATCACCTGCTTCATTTGGAGCAGATTTACACGTTACATTCCAATTCATCTCTGCTTACTTATTTTTGTAAATTACTAGATAACTTAAAAGTTTACAGGCCTTTCAAAACTGGTTTTGTAACTGAACTGTCTCCCCATTTTTTAAAGCGCTGCGCAAACCGTTAGCGCTATATAAATCCTGTATCATTACAATACTCCAATACAGGCAGAGCAAGCCTAAGACAAGGATTGCAAAATGAAGGCTTGGACTATAAAGCACATCATCAAACATTACGAAAACCTATTTTATGCTGCGGTGGGCTGTCTAACACAACGTGCGTACGTTGTGGTGTGGGTTCCCCGTTCACACTCGCACACACCTAAGCACGACAAAATGCTGAAGACCAGGAGTCCCATTCATTTACATGGTCCTGAGCGTTTTGTCACAAGTAGAAAAACACTTGTTCCTGCAAAAATACATGAGCTGCTTTTTGGCAGTTGACATCGCTTTTTGGTGCCATAGACTTCAATGGGAAAAAATTAATGCGTTTCCAAATGAAGTCTATGGGACCAAAAAGCACGATAGCTCATGTATTTTGCCAGCGACTGGCGGTTTTCTGCTTGCGACAAAAGACTCAGGTGTTAACAGGGGCCATAGAAATGAATGGTTTCCTTGTCTTGATCGTTTTGTCGTGCTTCGCGTTGAGTAACAAAACGCCTGAGTGTGAACGGAGCCCGAATGGCCTCTCAATTCACCATTTTAATAAACACTTTGGGGGGAATTTATCAAAACTGGAGCAGACAGAAACTGGAGCAGTTGTCCTGGCAACCAATCAGGATCTCTCTTGCTCAGTTGGGATTTGAAAATGAAAGAGAGAAGCTGATTGCTTGCAGTGCAAATCTGCTCCAGATTTTCTCTGCTCGTTTTGATAAATTCCCCTCAATGTGGTCCCTGTAAAACCTACTATATAATATACAGTTATAACAACTGGAAGATCTGCTATACTTTACATTAGGGCTGCAACAACTAATCGACATAATCGATTATTGAAAAAGTTGTCAACTTTTTCAATCATCGATCAATCGGCTTCCGATTGGTTGGCCCTGTTCACAGCTCCACACACGCTGCAAACAAGTTGCTGGAAGACTGCTCAGGTAAGCCTGCACTTTCCCACACATGGTGCTCTATAATGTATTGCTGGGATATGTATTCCTCTATAGTTGATGGTACATTGTGCTGTATGTTATACAGCACAATGTACCATCAGCTATAGAGGAATACAAATCCCAGCATTACATTATACACTGTATGTATATTGGGATTTCTTGTATTCCTATATAACTGGTGGTATTCTGCATTGCGCTGTATAGGAGGACTACAAATCAAGGAATAATACATTATACAGCGCAATGCGGAATACCACCACCTATAGAGGAGTACAACAAATCCCATCACTGGAGCCATTTTTTTGAATTTGTTTTATTTTTTTTATCCGATCGAACTTAATAATCGGCTAACTAATCGATTTTGAAAATAATCGTTAGCTGCAGCTCTACTTTACATACCACTATATACCACTATAGAATCTGATTGTGCCATCTTCTTCACATCTGCCATACACTACTGCTTGTATACTCATTGAATAGCTTGACTGGGTATGGTAAATATAAACAATGTGATTGCACAGTGTATGGCCAGCATTACACACATATACTGTACCACAGAGAAAGTGTAATTCTGTTCAGATGTCCAAAAGGACTTGTATACACAAGAGCAAGTCTGTGTGAGGAGACCTGTAGCCAGACTAATAAAAGCACTTTGCATTCATTTTGGTGCTCACATTAGTCAGGTGATGAACTTATTTAATCCTCATAATACCTCAGGTCACAGGTGTCCCCCGATCAATCCCCCAGCACAATGTACACAACCTGTATATAAAGTAAAAATCTCAGATCATATACGGCAGTGCTCGCCCACGAACCCCCCGTGCTCGCGCCCGGGCACCTCATAGTACACACTGCGTCCCCCTCTTACCGGTGGGCGCACTGTCCAGCACTCTCAGGTCGTAGGCCCCGGAGCAGCGATAGTTGGCAGCAGTGCCATTGTCCCAGACCACCACCACCTCCTCCGGGCTCTCGAAGCTGCGTACGGTGCCCACATGGCCCTCTCCGCCATCCTGCTTCCCCCACTTCCAGTCCGGGCCCCGTGACACCCTGGCCCCCACTCCTTCCATCATGACCCGGTTATTGCGAGAGCCGCTCATTCCCCGGTAGGGATTCAGGGACCGAGGGCCCGGCCGCCTCCTTCTCCTCGGGCCTTCCGGCTGAGTGATGCGAGGTTATCCGTGCGCCTTATTCCTGCGCTTCCTTCCCGGACAGCGAACTTTCCCTGCGACCCACAAGGCCAGCAATCCAGCTCGGGGCGCCGCTGCAAACACCCGACCGCCACAGAGACTGCGCGCAGCGGGAACGCGCCACAGCCTCAGAGGCGTGGGAACTGGCGCGCCGCCGCCTGCCTGGGGAATCGGGGGCGCGCCTGGTCTAATTGCAGACATCGGGAGCGTTGGTGGCTGTGTGAGGCCCGGGCGCCTCGGAAATGTCTATGCCTTTGTTACTGCTCCTTATCTCTGTCTCACATTACCATGGAAGTCTTGCTGCTGTTGAAATCGTGACAATAGACAGCACTTAAGTGAATAAATAACAATTCTATGGATATTTTTTTGCTTACTGTCCAGAGCAATTTCTTAACCAGTTGACATCAGCGGTGTTAAACCTCCTTCCCATCCAGGCCATTTTTCAGTATTCAGGGCTGCGGTACTTTGACTGACATTTATTCCGTCATGCAGCGCTGTACTGAAATGAATTTTATACCCTTTTTTGGGGACAGATAGAGCTTTCTTTTGGATGTATTTAATCACCACTGGGGTTTTTATTTTTTACTATATTAAGAAAAAATTACCTCTCGGTAACGAGTGTTTGCATTGGTCGGGTCTTTTCTGCCCGTGCGTGCCCGCTAAGGCGCAAAATGCCGTCTGGAGATGGCAACCCGCCAACGCTCCAGTGCCGTCTGTCCGTTTTTTTACAACGGGCGGACGGCAAGTGGTTAATATTTGCACACACGTGATAAAATATCAATTTTGGCTAGAAAAAAAAATGCTTCAAACCCCCAAACAATGATATATGTTCTGAAAGCAGAGGCCCTGCAGGATTAAAAAAAAATGCTAGTTGCAATTTTTTATGTTGCACGGTATTTGCGCAAATGTTTATCAAACCAGTATTTTTAGGATAAAATAAACTAAATTAAAATTTAGTGCACAGAAACAGAATATAATACCCAATTTTTTGGTAAAATATGAAGGATGGGGTCACGGCGGGTAAAAAGATACCAAACATGTCAAGCCTTAAAATTGCATTCGTCTGTGAAGCCGCAAAAAACTACAATACCCCAAATTTCCCATAGGAAACACTTTTACCACTCATCAGTTTAGTGCTAACAGTGATTGATGGCCTTAGAATTATTGTTCTCACTCTGACGTTCGCGGCGATATTTAACATGTGTAGCGCAATTGTTGTTTTCGCATGTGGGCGCGCCGATGTGTGTATATGTGGGGGCGGGGGACTTTAAAAAGATTTTTTTGCTTTTTTATTTTATTTTTCGCATGTTATTTTAATTTTTTTACATTTCTAAATACTTTTTTTTTTTACACTAACCTTATTGCTATCACATAGCAAGCTAACAAGCGTGTGTGACAGGTTCTCGTTCAGACTCCTAACGTCACATAGGGACCCCAAAGAAGCTGATGAAGCAGAGATCTGCTTCCCCCAGCTTCTTCTCCTGGCTCTAGGAGCCGGAGAATGCAAATCGTCACACTGGAAGTGATGTAATACATATCACTTCCATGTCCAGTGATCGGAGGAGAAATCAGCAGCTGGAAGCCGCTGAATGTCTCTCCAATCGTTGCGGGGAGAGCCGCCGAGCCGCTCCCAGGCGCCACACTGGGGCAGCAGGGCCCGGTGAAGCCGACGGCGGCCCTGGCGGGGGGGAGGGGACAGCGGCACTCAGTACAAACGATCTGGAGGCTGTAGAGATGCCGGATCGCTTGTACATTAACAGCTATCGCTGGCTGTTAAAAATGACACCAAGAACTCAGCTGCTGCAGCAGGCGTGTTCTTGTTTTAAACACTTCTGCGGGCCGCCATATATAGACATATTGCGGCCCGGAAGTGGTTAAGGCAAAATTAAAATATTTTAGTACCAGGTTGAGGTTAAGGGTTAATTCACACCATAGGCAGTGCGTTCCGGTCCGATTCTGGCCGGAAAGCACCAGACCGCACTGCAGGCACAATGTGCCTTGCGATCCCATTGTGGCTGGAGGGCGTAGCTACGGTGCCATTTACTTCAATGGCTGGAGGAGGCATGGCGAGCCATTGAAGTGAATCGGTGCGGTGCGATCAAAATAGTGCTTGCCGCATTTTGATCGGACCGCACTGCAGACACAATGTGCCTTGCAATCCCGTGCGGGCGATCGCATTGCGACCGGAGGGTGTGGCTACAGTGGCATTCACTTCAATGGCCCGCCACGCCCCCTCCTGCCCAGCAAAAAAGTGAGCCGGCCGCAATGCGAGGCAGTGTGAACAAACCCTAAAGTAGAATACCTGCCTCTTTAAACACTGTTTTGCTCTATAAAACAAACAGTTCTCTTTAACTATTGGCGCTAATGGCTGCCAGCTGAACGATCGATCCACTTGCTGTTGCATACTGAAAGTTTTCAACAGTTTTTCACACAGACTTGAGGGGCTGCTCATCCAACGCTCTGGGGCTTCCACCACGAACATAGAAAACAAAAGGGAACAGAGCGCCACCTCCATGTGTAAAATCGTTTATTAGGATAAATAAAACAAGGGATATATGTACTCACAAGCAAACATTTTCATCAGGCTTTAACAACAAACAGGAGGCCACACTGTCTGTTAACCCAACATGGTATCCCCCCTACTATGTAACACAGTTGCCTCCTGTCACATCATCGTCCAGGGCTTGCTACGCATGCGCCAATGGCGCGTTGCCGCAAGAGGAAATCTGTGCATGTGTCAAAGGCACGTCAGTGCGCCAACCCGCGCATGCGCAGAAGACCTGATGGAAAAAGGCAGGAAGATGCCCAGGAGGCGCACAGGAAGTGACCTCAACCTGATGGAAAAAGGCGTGAAAATGCCCAGAAGGCGGACAGGAAGTGACCTCAAACTTCAATCATCACTTCCCTATATAAGCCCAGCCCAGACACTGCCAATTGCTGGATTATCTTCAGTCCCCCCTTGTTCCTGTGCTAGTGTGTGATCTGTCTGAACTTGTTGTGACCTGGAAACCTATTTGATTACTCTTGATTGCTGCCTGCCATTGACCTTGGATTTGTACCTTGACCATTCTACTTTTTTGCCCCTTTTGTACTCAGCTGTCAGATTGGAACCAACCCCGGCTTGGATCTCCACCATTCTTCTGATTAACCCTTGTGTACTTCTTTGCCAGAGTGGACTTGACCTCGGCTCGTATCTCAGACTAAGGCTTGCACAGTGCTCCGCACCCCTGGCACCCGGTGTCCACTGAAATCTCTGTCTCCATCTCCAGAGACTTCAAGGACCCGAGGTGCAGGGGAGGCCTCCCCACTACTTCGGTTTCACCTCCGGTACGTGGCCCACGTGACAATCAATAAGACACGGTATGGTCGGTTTCCAGTCTGAAGGTGCCCATACACCTTACAATTTATCTGCAGATTTTCTGTGATCAGATGGAAAAAGTGCAACAGATTGGCCCAGGTGGAGATTACTCCATCCACACAGTTTAGATGGAGGAATCTGTTCCACCTTTTCCATCTGACCATAGAAAATCTGCAGATAATTGTAAGGTGTATGGCCAGCTTCACATTTTGCTTATGAGTACATATATCCCTTGTTTTATTTATTTTAATAAATGATTTTACACACGGAGGTGGCGCTCTGTACCCTTTTGTTTTCACTAATGCTCTATTCAACACTAAAAACTAAATAAAATGTTACCCTAAGGAGAACTATGGGGAAAAGCCCTGACCCCATAGTTCTCCTTTAATGAACTGTCTGAGTTTTTTTATTGCATATGTCGCAAGCACAGGCCAGAATGAAATATGGCGAGCTACTTGCTTTGGCGCAGTAGTCGGTAGAGGTCCGAAAAAAGGTTCAGCATGGTTTAGAATTTGGCACATACATTTTATAGGCTGCATTAGCGCAAATTCTGGCACAAACGACAAAGTAGGTCAGTAATGGGGGAAAGATTAGCTGTAGGGAGACCTCAGGAATTCCTGGTGACCAGTCTTTTGCCCTCTTACTTTTTTGGGCACAGCTTTTAGAGCTTAGTGCCTCTTTACGTGTTAGGGAGAACTTTGTGTTCATTTTATGGTTAGGTTAAGTTTTAAAGCTAATGTTACAGCAAATATTAGAAAAAGGAGGGAGCCCTGTGACTCACTAGTAATGTTGCTCTGCACATCAAAAAAAGGACCAAGAATGGGTTAAAAGCCCATTTCCAACCTTGTAAATGATTAGCCTTTATTCTGGTAATGTAGAGGTGCAGTGATGATGTACACTCACCGGCCACTTTATTAGGTACACCTGTTCAATTGCTTAGTAACAAGAATTGCTAATCAGTCAATCACATGGCAGCAACTCAATGCATTAAGGCATCTAGACGTGGTGAAGACAACTTGCTGTTCAAACCGAGCATCAGAGTGGGGAAGAAAAGGGATATAAGTGACTTTGAACGTGGCATGGTTGTTGGTACCAGATGGGTTGGTCTGAGTATTTCAAAAACTGCCAATCTACTGGGATTTTCACACACAACCATTTCTCGGGTTTATAGAGAATGATCCGAAAAAGAAAAAATATCCAGTGAGCGGCAGTTCTCTGGGCAAGAATACCTTGCAGATGACAGAGGTCAGAGGAGAATGGGCAGATAGATGATAGAAAGGCAACAGTAACTCAACCACTCGTTACATCCGAGGTATACAGAATATCCTCTCTGAATGCACAACATGTCAAACCTTCAATCAGATCGGCTACAGCAGCAGAAGACCACACCGAGTGCCACTCCTGTCAGCTAAGAACAGGAAACTGAGGCTACAATTTCGCACAGGCTCACCAGAATTGGACAATAGAAGATTGGAAAAACGTTGCCTGGTCTGATGATTGTTGATTTCAGATGCAACATTCAGATGGATTAGAATTTGGTGTAAACAAGTGAAAGCATGGATCCATCCTGCCTTGTATCACGGTTCAGGCTGCTGGTAGTGATTAAATGGTGTGGGGGATATTTTCTTGGCACACTTTGGGCCCGTGATGCTATCATATCAATATGGACCAAAATTTCTGAGGAATGTTTCCAACACCTTGTTGAATCTATGCCACGAAGAATTAAGACAGTTCTGAAGGCAAAGGGGGGGGCAACTCAATACTAGTAAGGTGTACCTAACAAAGTGGCCGGTAAGTGTATATGTGTGCACATTTTCATGACTGGCTTGTTTGCTGATTGTTTTTATGGACTTTTTGTTGTACAAATATTTTTATTGCAACAGAACAGAATTACAGATTATACAGTAGAAGTAAGGTCCAGCAGGTTTATACAATGGAAAATTGACTTAGAACAATACAACGGCGTATCAGTGCATTTTATAAAGTCATCCAGTATAGAGCCAATGAAGGATATCCATATAACATTGATTAAAGGGTATGTCGAAAACAAAATGGGGGGGCGTGAGGAAGGAGGGGTCCACAGTAGATTATGGATGGGGAGGGGGGCGCATTCCACTATGTCCATAAGGGCCCATTGGGGTAGCGCTGATGTTGAATGAAAGAGCGTCAGTGGAGCTATTTGAGCCGCTATGTAATATTTCGCTAAATGGGGGACTCCGAGGCCGTCTTGCCCCCGTCGGTGGTACAAGACGTTGGCAGCTATGCGGGGCTTACGGGCATGCCATATAAAGTGGAGGATCTTCCTCTGCTCTATACGGAGGATATGACGTGGTATATGAATGGGAAGGACCCTGAAGAGGTATAGGATCTTGGGGAGATAAGACATTTTGATGGCGTGAATCCTGCCTAACCAGGATAAGGGCATGTTGTGCCAGGAGGTAAGGAGGGCCGACAGCTCGCGGAAGAGCGGGGGGTAATTAACCTGGAAGAGCGAGTGCAGTTTGGTGCTGAGCATGGGCACGTGGTACCTCCTCTGTGTTCGGGAAGGGTAACTCCAGCGACCATGTTAGTGTTCCACAAGGCCTCGGTCCGGTGTGAAATGCAAAAAAAAAGAAAGAAAAAGAGGCATAAAACAAAAGAGAGAATACCCTTGGAGGAATCAGTCAGCGCAAAAATCAAATAATAAGGGGGAGGTCGCCTTGGGTAGCAACGGAAGAGCCAGGCCTAAGAACCAGGAGATGCCCCCACAGGTCAGCTCCACCGGCACAGCCAAGGACAGAACAATACCCGCATACGGAGGAACATCAGGGGGTCTTGGGTTACCGGATAGCGTTCCAGGAGGTAGGGAGCAGAAACAGAAAAAAGGTACCTGAGGTAACAAGAGCCCAGTCCAAGGTTGTGGTGTGTAAGCCAGCTAGAATGCAGGGTAGCTCAGCCGTTGGATTTAGAACGAAAAACATGTGAACCCAAGCGTTGCAGGGCCTGAGATCTGCGAGGCGACCGGCCAGGATCACATGAGGCCTGTGAAGAGTGGGACTTCTGAGAGGGCTGGGCCCTCCGCTGTAGGGGCTGCGAGCCCGTGGGCGAGGAGGGGGGCTCCACAGGGACCTGAAGGCCCAATTCACGCAGGCAGGAATGTAGATCTTCGGGAGAGCGGGGCTGGAACGACTTTCCTTGGTGCGTGAAAAGGAGGCGAAAGGGAAAGCCCCATATGTATGTAATCCCCGCATCTCTGAGAACTTGCAGGTAGGGTCGGAGGACTCTGCGGTTCTGGATGGTCGATGGGGCCAGATCCGAATACAGGCTGTAAGGGTGGCCCTGGAAGGACAGTGCCGGCGCCTGCCTCGCTACCTGCAGAAGTCTCTCCTTTGTACGGAAGTAATGCAGTTTAATCACCACATCCCGCGGCGGTCCGTCCGGCCTCCGGGGTCCAAGCGCCCTATGAATGCGGTCCATCTCCAGGCGGTCTGCGGGTAGATCAGGGGCCAGTTCCTGGAATAATGCGGTGGCCGTGCCCACAAGGTCTTCGATGGATTCGGGAAGGCCCCGGACGCGTATGTTGCTGCACCGGGCTCGGTTCTCATGATCCTCCAGTTGGTCGCGGAGGAGAGATAGCTCCGACTGGGCAGATTCCAGGTCCTGTTCATGGCCCTCTAGTATGGTGGTGACATCATCCATTCGGGACTCCAGGGAGGCCGTGCGGTGTCCGATCTCCCTAATCTCCCACCGGAGCTCCGAGGTGATAGCAGCGGAGGCTTTAGAAAGCTCCTCCCGCACCATGTCCCGCATACGCACCAGGAGGTCGGACCCCTGCGATCCACGGGAGCTGGATCTCTGCTCAGCAAACGGGTCTTGACTGTCCTCCGAGTCAGCCGACAGTCGGGGAGCTACATCGTCAAGTAGGCCGCCGGGCGCCATCTTGCCCAGAGCGCGGCGAGTGCGAGGAGTCTCGGAGGGCTGGTTGCCAAGCTTGTATTTCGATTGTGAGGATCTCATTCGGACGCCAGGGGTGAGTAGGTTCACAAGCAACCTAGGGATCCGACCCGGTAAGCAGAGTTATGGCTGAATGCGGGTGTCTCTCGGCTCAAGAAGTGCGGAGCGGTATCAAGAAGCAGCCATCTTGCACCGTCGCGCGCATGCGCCCCTTTTATGGACTTTTTAGTAGGCCTGAGTCCTACAAATTGAAAATTCCCTCCACTGGGGTCGGATTGTAAAGCAGCTGAGCCCCACCTTGTGAGTCATTGTAATAAGATCACTGCACACCAGTTCTTGCCTTTCCAAGTCACAATGTTTGTGGGTGTGGGGGGGTTGGCACTATGAATACTAATGAATGGGGGGGAGGGGGATGTGAGAGAGAGAGTGTGAATTTGCACAGACTGCTTGTAGAGCGCAGAGGAGGCCCTTTCAAAAGGAGCCATGAAGAGGACAGCTAACAAAAAAAAAGTAAGTTTCTGTGTTGTTAAACAGCAACTGCATACACCTGCTTCATGTTC
The DNA here is from genome assembly GCF_000935625.1 of Nanorana parkeri. Lineage (NCBI taxonomy): Eukaryota > Metazoa > Chordata > Amphibia > Anura > Dicroglossidae > Nanorana > Nanorana parkeri. The sequence continues at coordinate 179,772 of NW_017308078.1, read as the reverse complement.
ACTCAGTGTACATTGCTGGCATATGTTTTTGTGTAAGAATACCTCCGCAAAGGTGGAAATGGGCTTTAAATCAGCTTTTTTATATGTCACCCACATACAAAGTTGTTCTCTCAGTAAGTTAGTCACATTCAACCAGACTTGTTCTGTGATGTTGACAAAGTTTCACAGCTCATGCAAGTTTCTGTGATGTTGACAAAGTCTCACATCAGTTCTAATGAGTGTCAGGAACACATCCCTGCATTTGTAGTCACCCAAGTAACTGGCAGATGCTGAATGTCCGAGAACAGGATGGACGTGTAAGAAAGTGTTAAATCACACTGTTCTAATTATAGAATCCAATCAACTTGTCATAAAGTCTGGGGCAGGTGTTAAACCCTCTAGTCACATAACTAAATGCATGAATTGCTGCAAATCACAAAATTAATATTATATACGGGTAAAAAATGGTGTGAAGGGGCCCGCTAGGCCCCTCCCTTATTATGTAAGAAATAATTTCCCTATATCTAAGTGCTCCACTTTGTCAGAGCTACATACCTGTCCAATCTTTCCTCAGTTTGATTATAAGTCTGATTAAAAGACCAGAAAAACATTTCCGTTTTACTATCATGTTTGCTGTCAGAGGGGAACTTCACCCTCCCAGCAGGGGCGTATCTGCCGCGAGGCAAACAAGGCGTTTGCCTGGAGCGGCAGATTCGCTGAGGGCGGCACCGGGCCAATCACCGCTGCCTCCCAGAAAAAAATGCATTCTTTTCCCCCCTTGCCTTTGGTGCTCTTCTTGTGCTGTAATGATATACTTACAAGCCCATTGGATCCTGCGTTGTCCTCTTCCCTTACTGTCATGCTACAAATCTTCTCCCACACCACCATCTTCTTTGATACTTCACTGGGAGCCGGCTGTCACTTCCTGGTTCTTGCAGCCGACCCCCTGCCCCCATGACATGAGCAGCTCCGCCGCCTTCGGGAGCTGCACGGGCTGTAGTAAATATCCTGTACGGCAGCCCTTTGGCAGCTGAAGCTAGCTGCAGGATCAGCCCGAGCTACGGCTGATCCTTCTGCCAGCTTTGTGAATAACCCTCTTATTGTAGTTCCTAAGGGCACTTGCTAGATGGCAGCAAACCTTTAGTAAATTGTAGTCTGTGTAACATGCATATAGCACATATTTATTTTATGTTTCAATTTTTTTTAGTTTTTTTTATTTTATTTTATCTGTTTAATTTATTTTTATTTATGTTTTATTTGACATATTTTAAAGTATTTTTTTCAAT
>NW_017308078.1:176691-178322 GCF_000935625.1 Nanorana parkeri | reverse complement strand
AACTTATTTTTTATTTATTTTATTGATGTTATTTTTCAATATACTTATTTTATGTTTTTATTTATTTTATTCATTTATTTATTTTATTTTTTCATTTATTTTGTTTGTTCTTAGGGCCCATTCACTCCACATCATCTCCAGACCAGGCCATATTGTTTCTGGACCCAAAATGCATCCTAATGTATCCCTATGCTATTTCTGGCCTCTGATCACATGAGCGCAGTCCGTTCCAGACCAGAAAAATACTGCAAATCTCAGCAATACATTATACAGCAATGCAGAATGCCGCCCGCTATAGAGGGCTATGAAGCCAAGCAATACATTAGACATGTGCGATTCGTTTCGTTTCGAATCGAAATTTGGACAAAATGTCAGAGATTCGGAATTACAGATATAACGAATGCACACAAACACGAATTTCTGATTCCGAAATTCGTTATCGGTAGTCTGTACGAACTTTAGTCAGCAAAGTGACATTTGAGAGAAAAAAAAACTTGTTTTCCTCTTAAATGTCACGTTGCTGCAACAAACTAAACTAAATTGGAACTAATTTTCGTACGGACTACCGCTAACGAATTTCTTCCAAATCTGAATTACGAAACGAATTTACTTTCGGACCCGAAAAACGAAATAACGCAAAATTGAAACGAAACAAAACAAGTGTTTTGCTGGTGCACATGTCTACAATACATTATACAGCAATGCAGAATAATACCATCAGCTATAGAGGACTACAAATCCCAGCAATACATTATACAGCAATGCAGAATAATACCATCAGCTATAGAGGACTACAAATCCCAGCAATATATTATACAGCAATGTAGTCCTTTATAGCTGTGGGAGGGAGAGACCCAAAACTTTTTGTTTTTGATAAAGTAAAGGTTAACTTAAAACCACTGTCAGTTTATTTTTTTTCTTCATAGAAGAGAACCAAAGAAGGTGATGAAGGTGAAAGAAGTGACAAAAAACAACTCTGCAAAGAGAGCAGCATTCCTCTCTTAAGATGGCCATACACCTTACAACCATCGCACGACTTTCGTTATGCGATGGTTGTAAGGTGATTAAAAGTTTGTACGACCTGCCCATCTTGGACAGTCAGATCGTACTTGCGATCATCGCAAGTCCTCCGTGCTGGGCAGAGGGCTTACAGATTATTGCAATGGTGAACGGGCAGTGTGCTCTTGCGCACCTCGGGCCGTGTGGCGTTCGTCTTGCGATCGCGCTACCAACCCGCCGAAAATCGTACAATTTTCGGCAGGCTTTCTAGCGTGCTCGTAATACCAAAATCGTGCGACTGTACAGTAAATGCGGTTGCACACTGACCATACACCGTACGATTATTGTAAGATCGCTGGATCACCCGCGATTATCGTACGATAATCGTCAGGTGTATGGGCAGCTTTAGACATTTGTTACAGGAATAGGTGTCTCCATTGAAAGATTTACCCTTACCTCCTATTCTGGTGATAAACAAAGGGGGTTAATCTACTTGGCGGAGACACAGACATCAATAAACATTTGGGTTCTAACCTCTTCCTACTCTCTGAAAACGACAAAGGTGTTAGCTATACACAGTGGCGTAACCAGAGTTCTGGGCGCCCGGGGCAGAAATTTGTTTTCGCCCCCCC
>NW_017308078.1:166802-176581 GCF_000935625.1 Nanorana parkeri | reverse complement strand
CGCGCCGGCAAAACGGCAGGAAAATGTCACTTTCGGCATTTAGCCGAAAGTGCCATTTTCGGCCGGCGCCCCCCCTTCACTTTTCGCCCGGGGCTCGCGCCCCTGCTGCACCCCCGGTTGTTACGCCACTGGCTATACATACACTGTAATAGACAAGGGAGAAACTATCCTTTGCTAAGTCAGAGGTTCTGTATATGATGTTGCTGACAATTATGCAATATAATCCGACCTTTGTGATCCATCTGTAGAAAAGGATATAATTACTTGTGTGCTAAACTCGTGATAACCTATCTATACATTTACGCACACAGAGCCCTCCTGATAAACGATTTTCAGCTACTGCTGATGCGTTGCCATTTGTATTATTTAAGGGCATGATACTGCTTGTACCAATGCTGTATAACTAATACACAACATTAAAGCTGAGCTCCAGGCAGATATTAAAAGGCACAAATAATGCAGCCTTGCATTCATTAATACATCATTAAGGGTCCCTTCTTATATACATTGGTGACTAGCATTTTTCTGTACCAGACCACTCAAAGCCCTACTCGCACCAGAACGTGGGTGTGATGTGTGGTGGCCTGTGGTAAAACGCAGGCGTACTCATTTTTCCGCAGTGCACTGCATGCCCTGGAGGTCACTGCACCTCACCGTGTGTAAAGTGCTGCCATGTGCAAACATGAATGTGGTGAACATTTTGTACACTCTAAATAAAGTTAAAGTGACAGTAGACTAAGGAGTTAGTCACAAATCATGCAGTCAGTATGTGGGGACATGTGATATACACAAGCTTGTTATGGGTTAGAGATCTACAAACAATAAATCAATGACAAAGATGACTGCCATTGAGAATGTTCCTTCTTAAATGAGTCATCAAGGGGAGGTTGCATATTTCTATCCATTAGACATGTGCGAATCGTTTCGTTACGAATCGAAATTCGTACGAATTTTCCTGAAATTCGTAAATTCGGAAGCATCCGAAATCCGAATTGCAGTTTCCGAATTATATCCGAAATACGAAATTCCGTTAACGCATTTATTACCCCTGTAAATGAGGTAAATGAGGTTGAACAACATGACAGGATTTTTTTTTTAATACGAAATACGGATCCGCTGCTGCTGAGATTGCATTACAGTACAGGCAGGAAATACGAAATTCCATTAACGGAATTTCGCTCCGTTACGAACAGTCGTTATGATGAAGTTATAAAGCAAAATACCTTTGTTAATATTCGAGTTGATGAGTTGTTTTTTTTAATACGAAATTCGGATCCGAAATCCGTACACGGAATTTCGTATTTCGGATAAAAAAAACAACTACCATTGACTCCAATATTAACAAAGGTATTTTTGCTTTTTGACTTCATCATAACGAATGTTCGTAAAGTTACGAAAATGTGCCGAAACTAACGAAAATTCGTATTTCGTACGAATCCGAATTGAGTTTCGGACACGAATTACAAAATACGAAATAACGGATATTCCGAAATGAAACAAATTTTTTGACGGCGCACAAGTCTACTATCCATGCGGATTCATTTTGACACTAAACTCAGGAGTTAAATCTTAAAGGAGAACTATGAGGTGAGTGCTTTTCACTCACCTCATAGTTCTAGCAGACCTGTGACAATGAGACTGTCACAGGTCGGCTCAGTAGATCGGGCGGTGAGCGAACACATAACGGCGTTTGCTCACCACTCAATCCTGTCACGGCTCTCTGCCGTGACAGGGGGAGGGCCTGGATTCCCCCCTCCCCGATCCGATCCGCCAGTGCTGACTGGCGGAACGGACGGGGGAGGGGGCGGGTACAGTTGGCTCTGCCCTTTAGATAGGCGGAGCCAGCTGTCAGTCACGCAGCTGGGCGGATCCCGGCACAATTGTCGGGATCCGCTTCAGCTGCGGCGTCTCAGCATACCGCGAGCAGTAGCTCGCGGTATAGTGCGGCGTCTCAGTATACCGCGAGCTACAGCTCGCAGAATACTGAGCCTAGGGTGACGGGAGGACGATAGTTTGTGTCCTCCCGTTACCCTAAGGAGAACTATGGGGAAAAGACTTAACCCCATAGTTCTCCTTTAAGAATACATTCAAGTACCCTAACTAATAACAAATACATTTGTGTATCACTTGGCTGCAGATCCTCAAATCCTCTCTGAATTGGTGCTGACACTGTCCTTCCTTCTGGAGGGTGACTACTTTTGTTCCCCATGGTCCCTGTGTCTGTTGTAAAGTAGCCACCGCTCCAAGCTCATCCCGTGATGGTTGTAGTCCCCTTTAGCCGTTACTATTCTGCGTTTCTGTAGAGAGTATTGCTGGGAGTTGTAGTCCCCTATAGCCTCTACCATTCTGAGTTTCTGTAGAGAGTAATGCTGGAAGTTGTAGTCCCTTATAGCTGTTACCATTCTGCGTTTCTGTAGAGAGTATTGCTGGGAGTTGTAGTCCCCTTTAGCTGTTACCATTATGCGTTTCGGTAGAGAGTATTGCTGGGAGTTGTAGTCCCCTTTAGCTGTTACCATTCAGTGTTTCTTTAGAGAGTATTGCTGGGAGTTGTAGTCCCCTATAACCATTAACATTCTGCAGTTCTGTAGAGAGTATTACTGGGAGTTGTAGTCCCCTTTAGCCATTACCGTTCTGCGTTTCTGTAGAAAGTAATGCTGGAAATTGTAGTCCCCTTTTAGCCGTTACCATTCTGCGTTTCTGTGGAGAGTATTGCTGAGAGTTGGAGTCCCCTATAGCCGTTACTATTCTGCATTTCTGTAGAGAGTATTGCTGGGAGTTGTAGTCCCCTTTAACCATTACCATTCTGCGTTTCTGTAGAAAGCAATGCTGGAAGTTGTAGTCCCCTATAGCCGTTACTATTCTGCATTTCTGTAGAGAGTATTGCTGGGAGTTGTAGTCCCCTATAGCCGTTACCATTCTGCGTTTCTGTGGAGAGTATTGCTGAGAGTTGGAGTCCCCTATAGCCGTTACTATTCTGCATTTCTGTAGAGAGTATTGCTGGGAGTTGTAGTCCCCTACAGCTGTTACCATTATACGTTTCTGTAGAGAGTATTGCTGGGAGTTGTAGTCCTCTATAGCCATTACCATTCTGTATTTCTGTATAAAGTATTGCTGAGAGTTGTAGTCCTCTATACAGAAATGTTAGTAAACTAATCATGACAAGGGTCATGTGCTAACAAGGAGCTCACTGTCCATTCACAGGAGGGACAAGACCTGTATGTTTTACTTAAGAAAGAACTCCACTTAAAATTTTTATTAACCCTTGCAGACCATCCGAGCCAGCTCCCTGCTTCTGTGATCATTGACATGGGTCTCCTCCTCTGCTGCACAGATAGACTGCCCCTGGGCGTCCTCACGTCTATACACAGTCTGTGCACAGTATATAGAGCGTGATGACGCCAGGATCCTTAGACCGCTGCAGCAGAGGAGAAGAGATGTTATAGACACCGCTCTAAGAAGAAGACGGCTTAAATGGTCTGGTGAGTATAACTTTTTTTATTTTAGCACCTAGCCACAAACAAGCACGTAACCCTTGCAGTGCTGGGATAGCTCCAATGCAAGGGTTATTCATTTTTTTCCCTGGACTTCTTCTTTTAAAAACTCCCTGTGGCAAAGCTGCATAAATCTCAGAAATGGATGGAGAAAAATACAAATCCTTTTTGCAGGTAAAACAGCTTCTTTTATAAATAATCAATATGTGTATTGTGCTATTTGTGAAATTCAGCTTTAGTCTTCCTTAGCAGTAAAGTAAATTCCCTAAGGGCCCACTCACTTTGACACTTTGGTGCATTGCATTAAAGCATGCACTTCAATGCATATTATGTAGCATGGTAACATACATTGCATTAAGGTAGCCCAATAAATGAATGGGCTGCCAATGCACCAGAATGGACAAAAACAGACAAGCAGCAATTTCTTCCAACATAACACATCACAACCAACGGTAGTACGTTCATTGGAGCTGTGTTACCTTACTGCATTAAAGTACCATGCAAAATAATTGGCACCACAACGCACTAAGGCACATAATACGCTTTGCGGTAAGGCAATGCACCACATTGCAAAAGTGTGATTCAGCTCTATCAGGATGTTTACATACTCAGAAAGTGTGAACTGTGAGCAAAGCTGTAGCAAGGGATTTATAGAGGCAGAAAGGCCGTTCAAACACTTCCATAGGTATGTCGGGCTGGAGACGCCTTTTATGCCCACCTTGCTACATCAGAAAAAAGGGTGTGAGACTTCAGATTTTGATACATTTATGAGTTTTTGCTTAAAATGTAAACCTACCATAACAGAGAAAACATGCCTAAAGTATTGTATGTCACAGAGGGCTGTCTTTATAGAAATTCCAGGTATTTAAGCCAGTACATCTTGCCCCATGTTCTTTGGCTATGTGCCATTGACAAATCATTAAATTGCATAATACAGTCACCCTGATCCTTGTCTGATACTTTTACTGGAAAAAGAATAATCTTTATGACCTTACTCTGCTGTTTATATTAGTATGATTGATACGCCAACAAAAGACAATTTATACTGTATGTATCTATCTGCAATAATATTCCACACAATACCATGGGTAACGTTTATCAATTCTGTTGCATAGCAAAGCAGTGCTAAAAAGGGGCAGTGAGACAAACTGTGAAACAGATTTATTGCAAGGTAACAGCTTAAGTAATAAATTCCTCCCTCAGATACTCAAAAATAGTTATTTGAAAGAATACAACCTGACCCTGTCCCTGTCCCTGACCCTGTCCCTGACCCTGTCCCTGACCTGTGCAACTGTTTAGAGTGAAAATCTTTCACATCTTCAGTAATACATCTGTCTCAAAACTGTGCAACATGTCACACTTGGCTGCCCAGGAAAACAGGTGCACGGGTCTGTCGCAGACAGTGGCGTCACAAGGGGGGTGCGGCCCACACTGGGTGACACCAAAATGACTGATATTAATTCCCTCCTCTCTTTGCTAGCATCCATCAAGTTTCGGGTGCGCCTACCTGCAAAAACGAAATTGCGACACACATGTTACATATTGTTGCAAACGGAGGGAGAGCAATAAATCTAGGGCCATCAATCACTTGTAACACTAAACTGATGAGCAAGAGCAGTAAAGCATCACCTTTGGGAAATTTTGGGTATTGTAGTTTTCTGTAGTTTCACGGATGCACACAATTTTAAGGCTGCACATGTTTGGTGTCTATTTACACGGCATGACCCCATCTTTTATATTTTACCAAAAAAATAAGTATTATATTCTGTTTCTGTGCACTAAATTTCATTTTAGTGTATTTTATCCTAAAAATACTGGTTTGATAAACAATTGTGCAAATAAAGTGCGACATATAAAATTGCAACTAGCATTTTTAATTCTACGGGGCCTCTGCTTTCAGAAAATATATAATTGTTTGTTTCTTTAAAAACATGTTTGGGGACCTCAAGATTTTATGTGGTGCTACGGAACAGTACAATTTTCATAGATGGTCACCGCGACAATATACACTGGCAGCATATATTTGGCTGTGAAATTGATTGTTTTCATTTACAATTAGCTTGACTTACATACAGCAGCATCCCAATCTGATATATTTCAATTTAAAAATATTTTATTAAGGTAGCTTCAGCGTTGACATGTGCTTTTTCATCAAATTGTAATAGGTCCACTTTAAATAGCAGATAGAAGTTGGCCAGAATTTTGCTGTGGCTGACTTTGTTCTCGCTGATGCAAAACTGTCCTGCTGTTGGCCAGTTTATATCATGCTCACATTAAGCAGTAAAAAACCACGGATGATACAGTAATGTACAATTGACCAGCAGCAGGACGAGTTAATGAGCAAGGCTAGGCCCAAATTTACAAGAGAGATAGAGCACAGTCTGGGGTTTTACTATAAGAATTACTGCAGAGGATACAGTAGTAGGATACAGTGATATAAAACTGGCCAGCAGCAGGACAGTTTTAATCAGGGATAAAAGGTATAACTGGTGGATGCTGGCACTGTGAATCTCAAACCTTCTGAATTTGCCTCATGCCCATGGCAGCGGCTACCCCAAACCTCATCACTACTCATCATACTGCTTTAAACGATGCTAGCAAGAAGGCACAATGCCATAATTGTTATAACTTAATAAGCACAGTACTCAATTATAATACACACAAAAATGGTATCTGGTACAGGCCTATTTAACACAGAAAACATTGTTTAACAGGTCGATGCCAGATATTTCCAAAGCTGCTAATAGACTGATAATTTACATATTCATACTACCAAACAAGCTATTGCTCAACTGGTGAAAATCCCCACATTGGGCTTTCTGGAAGTCAAATACAGACTAAACAGTTGATAAATGAGGAATTGACATTATTATTATTATACAGGATTTATATAGCGCCAACAGTTTGCGCAGCACTTTACAATATAAGGAAGACATTACAATCACAATACAATTCAAGGCAAGATGGCAAGGAGGGCCCTGCCTGTGAGGGCTTACAATCTAAAATCTATTATTCTAAATGCACATATAAATTTGGCCTCCACAGAATGATTATACCAAACCTAGTAAAGTATTCATACAAATGTAATTGCCAATATTCCCATCCGGGAAAAAATACCCCCTTACCCTGACTTCTCCCCCCACTTATTTTTTATGTTTGTCCCTTTCTTTTTCTCACTTTTTCTTCCACTCCTTTTTTCCACTTGTCTTCTGTCCTCTGCCTCTTTTTCTCTCCCTTTTCTCTTTGACCCTCATATATTACAATGCTTTACTCTCTCATACCATGCCATACACTGACTTTTACAATGCTATCTTATCACACATGGTCATTGATAAACCCGGTTTATCATGGACCTGGTGGAGGCCAAGATGACAAGAGGGCTTCCCTTACACTTCTGGTCCAGACATCTCTGGGTGAGAGCACAGGGAGTGAGATGGCACAGAGTGGCACGAGTGCCAGGAGTTCAGATCATGGAAACAGTTGGGCAGAACACTGGAACACAGCAGACTGGAAGCGTGGTCAGGACAAGCAGTGGTCGGTGGCTGAGAAGACCAGCAGGGTAGTAAACAGAGTTGTAGTCAGGAGGCAGGCCTAGGTCACACCAGAAGATCAGCAAAAAGAAATCATGGTCAGGAACTTAGCCAAGGTCAAACCAGAGATAGCAGAGACAAGCCGTGGTGAAGAACTATCCAAGGCCAATACCAAGGAGGCAGAGCAGAGAGAAGTCCAAGGGCAGGCCAAGTCAGCAACAGGGAAGCAAATCAGAAACAGGTTCAAGGTCAAGTCACAGGGTAACAGCTGAAGACTATCCAACAACTTAAAAACTGAGCACTGTTCTTTAAATAACCTAGCTGGCACCAAGCCTGGAATTAGGCATGCACATTTGTATGTGCTCATGCCCCTGCATGCCCATGTATCCTCCGAGCAATGTGCCCTCATGGATTAACATGCTTACATACATTAGCATGCTTGCAGGCATTAGCATGAGTAGGTGAATTAGCATAAATACATGAAGGCACATGCACCTTGTCTTCCAATCCCATCCTGACATGGTGTCTTCCATATATTGCAGACAAACAATACCCCAATTATCCAACTTCTTGCAGATGCAAGGATAACAGCTTTTACACAAATTTCCACGTTAATACCATACTGTTACATGTGCAACTTTTGTTGAAACCTGAATGTAAGAATGTATATTGTGCAACATGCTATATTGTCTCCCTATCTATCTCATAGCTGAGAGATCTCTTTATACTAATTGTGGGATTCTTGCACTGTTACTTTGCAATAATTTAATACAAATATTGTACAATAAACAGCTGTGCCGGCCTTACATTTACATTTACCGCCTGCAATAAAATATGTTATTTCTAACTGGTATTTATTTAGATAAAAGTAGGGTTGCACAGATACCAAGTACAGTACTCGGTACAAGTATGAGTACATGTACCGATACTTTTGAGCTCCAAGACTACACTAGAGAAAAATTCAAAAATTAGGAGGCAGTTGTCATTTGTAAGGAGCACACGGAGCTCCCGGGATTTGTACATCTCTGTTTTAATGTATGATTTTGTTTTTATAAATATAAATAAAGGGATGCACCAATACCAGTTTTGTGAGTACGAGCACTGGTACTTGCCGAGTACTTACAAGTACGAGTACTGATACATTTTTGTTTATTGTCATGCGACAGTTTTTCTAAAACAATACAGACTAATGATTTCAGGACAGTGGTGGAGCGCCAGAGCCAGGTCCCAGCTGCAACCGCTGCAGCCCTGGTAGTTCTCATGAAAATGCCAGGTATCTGCACTGGTACTCGAAAAGTATCTGTGCATCCCTTGGTAAAAGGCAAGTGAAATTCTACCTTCCTTTTAGCCTTTCCCTCTTTTCTTCTGCATCTTGATGGAGTAGTCAAAATAACATCCATAATTGTTGTGGAACAAGATGTCCGGTTCACCAAGGGGAAATCACATCAAAAGCAGAGGATACACATTTGTTTCATTACAATACTGATGATTCAGAAGCCAAGCAGTTCAGTCCTTTGAAGCTAAACTTGTTCCTAATTGGACCATGTCACAGATAAATAGTAGACCAAGAAGGTGTATGGTCCTAATGGGCATATAAGTGTGAAAGAATCAGAAGGACAGGAAATCATGGGGAAAGAAAAGGCAGGGAAGAGAAGGAGAAAAAGAGAAAAGAAGAAGAAAAAGAAAAAAGGGAGGGGATGTCTGGGGAGGGATATGAGTCCTAGGGAGACAGCATTCCAGAAAAGGGAAGAAGAATAACATTATGGGAAGGAAGGGTGGTTATGAAGGAAAATGTGTACATAATGTCTAATCTGTAGACAGCAGAAAAGTTCCCTTAAGGCACAGTCATGCATTTCACAAAGCCATTCTAAGGTTTCAATACCATTTAGTGTGATCTAGCTGTGTTCATTCTACTATTGAAATTTAGATTGGTGGTCTGCTCCTGGCGGGAATAAGGGTAGTGAAGAATACCTAGGAGGGGAAAGTGGAGGGCCACCTAGAATTTCTAATGAGAGGCATGTTGTGAAGTGAAAAACAGTATCTTTGGATACTTCTATATTTATAATTATGTACTTCATATATGTTTTAAATTTGCACTTTTATCAGAGAAGTCTTTTCATTCTCCTTCTTTCTTCTTGCCCTTCTTTTCTTCTATTCTTTCTAATTATTTGCTCCTCTTCCCTTCTCCATTCTTTCCTTCCTATATTGCTTTTCTCTCTTTCCTCTCTTTCTTCCCTTCGTGATTTTTGTTCTCCATTCTTCTCTCCAGCCCTTTTTTCAAACACTCCCTTCCTTCTCTCTTCTCATTCAATCACTTCTTTCCTCCCTTCCAGTTTTCCCCTTCCATTCTTATTGTCATACTTTTTCTTTCTATCTCCATGTAACACCTTCTTTCCCTCTGTCCCTTTTCTCTCAGTTTTCCTTTGCTCCTTCCCTTCCAATTCTACCTTTTTTCCACACTCCATTATTTCTTTTTCTTCTTTTTGCCCATCACACCCATTTTACCTTTACTGCTTGCATTACCTTTTTCTTTCCTTTCCCATTATTCCATCCCTGCCCCCTTTCCTCCGTCTACTTTCCTCACTTATTTTCTTTTCTTTTTCCTTCCTTCCCTTTCCATGATGCCTTGTTTCCACTGTCTGTCTTCCATCCCTCCATTCGTTCTTTCATTCATTTTCATACTTCTGTTGTCCCTTACATCCTTCCTTCTCTCCCTTTCCTTCCTTTCTTCTCCTATTTTGCCCCCCCCCCCCCCCCC
>NW_017308078.1:149631-165776 GCF_000935625.1 Nanorana parkeri | reverse complement strand
TTTTCCCCCCCCCCCCCCCCCTGCCCCTTCCATCAGTCATTTTGATTTCTTCAATGTCTTTCCTCCCTCATTAGAATCACTCCTATAAATCATTTTGCTGTGTATGAAATCCTGCTGCTAGATAAATGCTGAGCAGCAGTAAACAGTGTACCAGTACAATATTTCATACTACCCCAATTACAAAGAAATGTAACAATGCTTAAAATGTATGTATTCATTTATACTTACTGAGAAAGATCTTATGTTACTACTTTAGGCCAGATCCCAATTAAAAAAAGCTCATTTGTGCAACAAAAGGTCTTGTTAGACGTTGGGTGCTGTCAACAATTGCTGAAATAAAAATGCAGCTCACTACCAACTCAACAAACAACCTTTTTTCACAATCAAAACCCCTGGCATAAATTAAGAGCAAGTAGATAGATAACTCGGCATCAACTATTAGAGCTTCATTAGCCATCCACTAGAGTGCGCTGTTACCCTCTACCTAGATTTAGTGCAATACATGAATAATGGTTTAAAAAAAAAAACGTTATAGTTTTGTATATAACTTTAACTTTGTATATAACTGGGGCTCCTTTAGAAAAAAAAAGTAGCTTTTCAATGTGTTAAGGAGGATTAAATAGAAAACAGATAAATTAATTACAAAATTATCACAAAATCCTAAAAAAAACCCATGTTCAACATTGCGGCTGGAACAGGGACCATGTTTCTTATTAGAGCTTTTTTGTCTGTCATTAAAAAAAAATGGCATTACTAGTTAGAGATACCTGGCCAGCATGCCAATTATGTGGACTGGTATGCACATGGTTGAACGACTGTGAGCATGGGGGTTCCTCACCATGCTAACACCAGCCCATATGCTCTTCAATACAGGATGGTTGCTTGAAAAGTGAGGTCCAAAAAAAATTGATTAGATCAAAGCACCGGCCTTGGTATATTTAAATAATTACCAAAAACATTCATGAATTTATGGCACTACTTAGAGGATAGGCGTAAGAAATAGGCCACTTTTTTTCCTTATTTTGGAGACTCAAGGCAGGTTTGGTGACATCAGCAGCATACGCATTTGGAGTGATCACATGCAGGCCACGTTAGAAGATGGACACACTGCAATGGGTTTATTAAATTAGAATAAGAAAACAAAATTATATTACAGTTTTACTTTGAAAACATTCTATTGACTCCCTGTGCGAAAGTGCTCATGGCCCAATGCTGTCACATGGAATCACATGCTCCTTGATACCTGAAAGTATTGCATAATTCCTTTAAAGCAAAGGCCGTTTGGGATGAAGGATGGGGATTTAAAGTAAATAGGCAAAGCAGAGTTTTGCTTTTAGAATAACTGTGCATCATAATGAAGTGGGTCATTCTGTCTGTATAAATTATCTTCCCTATCTCCAGTAATACCTGCACTCCTGGGTCACAAGGCAGTTTAAGTGCCAGTGCTTTAATAGCAGGCATGCCAACCTGGTGGGGTTTATTTGGACTGCATGCAGCTCTCTCACTGCTATGTGGCCCTTAGGCCCCATTCACACTGAGCGACATGGGTATTGCGTTTTTCCGTGGAATTTCGTGCTGAACGGCTTTGAGCTACATTGCGCGATATTGAGCGACAATGCCCATTTTATCGCGCTACATAGCGTGTTTTTTGGGCGGGACTTCGTCGCTGCTACATTAGCCTGCAACCAATCAACAGCGATCTTGATGTGACATCATTCTTTCCTTCCATTTTGCAGTGCAAAACTGACCCCTCTGTAGCGCGATGTCGCGCAATATCGCCGGTAATGTGCGATTTTGCGCTACACCATAGAGTCTATTGGAGCTGAATCGCGTGACATCCGTGCAAAAAAAGAGTCATGTACGAGCGACGAGCTACAGGCAACATTGAGCTGTGAGATGTGATCAGCTCCATTGAAATGCATTGGACAAGCTACTTAGAGTGATATCGCACGAAATATGCACGGTTTTGCGGCAGAAATTGCGCGATAAACCGCTCAGTGTGAATGGGGTGTTAACCTGTTTAAGGATTCAGAGTGAACAGAGCTTCAGCTGTTCTCTGGTTGATGTTACACTGCCATATATTTTGCAGTGGAGTCAATAGTCTGCTGACTGAATACTCCAGGAAATGTGTTATCACCTTTTTTTCTGGAATAAAATTATATAAGTTGCAAGTATTGTTATCAAAGTGTTATATTTCTGAGATTAAGCAGGTATGGTCCTTAGTAGACAAAATGCAGCCCCTAAAATATTTATTCCCCTCAAATGTGTTTAATTTGAGATTGATGTGCTGCTTTATAACAAGGGCAAAGAATGTCAGCAACAGTCAACATTCCTGATGATCCTCTTTTTTGGCAGCTCCTTAGGTACATGTTCCCATGCTACATGCTTAATCCAGTATGCTGCAAAGAAAAATTCTATTACATTCTCAATAGGTCTTTGAGGGCATTTACTCATCTCAGCAGTTTGCTCTGCATATAACTATGGACCCTTCTTCATTTAGATACTGGTTTAAAAACATGCCAAGATTATGTCAGATGTGTCATGGCACCTTGCATTGTCCTAGACCAATTTCATTAGAGAATATAGCTTTGGCATAGACTTATCTCCTGTCTTTAATGATCCACATCCCTTTTTACCAGAGCCTAAGTAATTGTGGATGATCAGCTGCCTATATTCTTAAAGCGGACCTTTACACTCAAAAATCAAATTCTACCAATGCATCCCTCTGCGTATGATGATTAATAATAGCGGCTGCATCTGAATGCCGGCACACCGCATGTAATCATATGTGATACGATTACATGCGGTTAGGAATCAATCACTATCTCTGGATGCACGATCAATGCATATAGGGATAGTGATTGATTTATAACCGTATGTAATCGTATCACAATCTGCATTCACCCCATCATTAACTTGAACGGGTGACAGCTGCCGCTTGTAAATGGCAGATTAGGGATTCCTGATGCAGGAAACCCTAATCGCACCTAAAATATAGGTATGAATGGAGCCTTAAAAAAGAATAAATGACAAAAACTAGAGCAGGATATATTAAATGGTTAAAATAGTGGCCACAGATAGGCAAACATCTCCATGGGAATGATGAACAGGGAGACATCTGCCTGTCCCCCACCATGCAGTTTCCCACAACTCAAATACTGGTGCAAGGTGAATAATTCCTTTCATTAATTCAATAAACTGGAAGATGTCTGTGTCTGATAAGAGAACTTCTAAATGGTAACAGATTAACCATTATTACCCTGTAATTTTTAGGTCTTTTTTTAAACTGATATAAATATCTGTTTTCACTATATTTATACAATCTTTTATTAATCAATGAAATTAGTTCTGGATTAGCTCAGGCCACATTCACACCTTTGCAAATTAACCCACATTCCCCAACACATGTTACCACATTACAAGAGAAATGCCTATGTCATCATTGGGGCCTGTTTATACCTCTGTGCTGCGCTGCATAGGAAGTAACAGTATAAGTGCATTTGTTGGTGTGGTAAAACATGGTTTTGGCCCGATAGACTTCAATGGAAGGAAAATGCAGACAGAAACATGTGAACCTAAACTGCTGCCCTAGAGACACCTGAAAAACTGTTAGTAAAAACTACTGCCGTGAATATTTTCATTTATGTAGACCACTAAACAAGAGAAGGAACAGATGGTTTTATGTTTCATAATCTAAAATGAACCATGGGTCAAACATATTGAAAGTGCACAGTTGCAAAAGGCAACTGAAGACTTTTTATGTATATACATGATTACAGAAAACAATGGTGTCATGTACCTGTTAAAGTCTAAAATGACTCATACACCTCCAGCCCAGGTAACCCGACATATGGTTGCATATGGGTTGCGTGTGGTGTAAGGGTGTTGGAGTGGCACGTGTGCCTGTGATGTGTAACAGATTCTCCAGAACTTGGGAATGCTGGCTTGGAGAAGACAGGAGCAACCACAATACCAATGAACCGCAGGTCATGTAGCAAAAAACATAGTCAGGATACAGTTGGCAAAGGATGAGCCGCAAGGTACAGGAGCAGCAGACAGGATCATTTGCAAATAGTGTATTTTAATAAGAAAAGCATAGCCATTGTGTAGCAAAACGTGAAGTACTGTAGATCATGAGTATGTAATAAGCTCATATGGCTGTCCCATGTGTAAACATTTACAAAATATATAGAAACATCATTTCCTATTATACAATCCCTTTAAAAACTATTCTAAAATTCCTACATATTTTTTATATTGTTCAGTGCTGCTGACCTTGCTACTGCTGCAGTCACTTGCCTGAAGAACTTTGTTTCTCATGCCTACACTGCATTGTAACATACAAGGCTCTATCTGTGCAGGCTTTGTGTGAAATCTCGATTTTGTGAGATTTATGCATTTCCCTTGTCATATTAGACTGCAGCTTCATTCATTCAAATAACACAAAGGATGAAAATGCCTCCTTACGTTTTAAACATCCAGTGAAAGTGGTTCATAACTACAGCTGTTCTAATCATGGACCTAGGTACTCAGTGAAACATATTAGAATCCATGATTTGCTGGTTTAAGTGCCAAGAACCTACCACCTGGTAGGTTGGGGGCTTCTGGGGTTAAAAACAAAGTAAACCAGTGAACCTTTGACCACGAAACCTCATATGATTCTTAAGGTCCCCACACACCTTACGATAATCGTACGATAATCGCGGGAAATCCCGCGATCGTACGATTATCGTAAGGTGTGTGGAAGCCTTGCGACCTCTACTACTGTAAGGTCGCACGACTTTTAACTTATGTACATGTTCGAAAACCCGCCGAGCATCGTACGATGTTAGGTGGGTGTGTAGCATGTTCGTAAGATAAAAGCCGTACGGGCCAGTGTGCGCAAGCGCACACTGCCCGTTTGGCATTGCGGTCATCAGAAGCCCGCCCCTCAGGGGGCGTGGCTTGCGATCATCGCAAGTACGATCTGCCTATGCAAGATAGGCAGATCGTACGTTTTTTTAAGTACCTTACAACCATTGCAAGACAAAAGTCTTGCGATGGTTATAAGGTGTGTGCCCAGCCTTAGGATAGCCCTAATATTGCCTCCTCACTAGACATGTGCGATTCATTTCATTCCAAATTGACATTCGTACGAATTTCTGTAAATGTATACATTCGGATGCATCAGAATCTCCGAATGACAGAAATAAAGAATCCAAACGTATCTGAATGTTTGATAACGAAATTCGGATGCACCTGAATGTCATTCGGAATGAAACAATTAAGCGGGAGAGCTGTGTGTCAGTTACAGCTCTCTGGCTTGTCTGCTCTTTGCTGACATTCTGGACTCCTATCCCAAATGTCAACAAAGTATCAGAATGTTGTTACAAAATATAAACAAAGAAAGAAGTTCAAAACTGTGTGTTATTCTGTAACAACTCTCTGCTTCTTTGCTGACATTCCAGACTCGCATCCCAAATGTAAATAAAGAAGCTGACAGCTGTCACAGAATACACATAGGGGAATTTATCAAAACTGGAGCAGACAAAATCTGGAGCAGCTGTGCATGGCAATCAATCTGCTTCTCTCTTCAGTTTTTTTTTAGTTAAAATTTGACAATGAAAGAGAGAAGCTGATTGGTTGCCATGCATAGCTGCTCCAGATTTTGTCTGCTCCAGTTTTGATAAATTCCCCTCACATTGTTTAACTTTTGACATAAACAATAACTGTTCACATAAACAATAATAAAAAAACAGAGTGGGTTCCTTTAGGTCTAGTAAGAATTTTAGGGGGGACCCTAACGCCAAAAATCGCCCCCCCAAAAAGTGTGGGGTTCCCCCTAAAATCCTCTACCAGACTCTTGATTCAGGCAGCAGCCTGGTAGGGCTGCACCATACCAGGCCATATGCCCCTGGAAAAGCACCTTGTGCCCCATGCTTACGAGAACAAGGGCCTGGTGGTTGTGGGGGTCTAATAAAGTGTGCACCCAGATGCCACCCCCCTTGTAAATAAGTAAATCATTCACCAAAGAGTTAAATAAAATGTAAATAAAAAAAAACAAATAAAACGTCCCATGATGTCAATTCAGCTTCGATCGAGTCGTCCAGCGATGTCAATTTTCCCAACCTTGCAATACTGACGCAAGCCAACCGACGGAAAAAAAAAACAAAACACCCACCGCTTTCTGCCCAATGCATGTTTGCATCGGGCAGTGGGAAGAAATAAACAAAGCCTGCTATTGGCTATTTCGAGTTGAAATAGCCAATAGCTGGCTGGCTAATGCAGCCACCCACTGCCTGATGTCAATCACAGAGGAATGGGTCTGAGAGAGAACTTTCTCTCCCAGGTCCGCTCTTCTGTGGGAGCAATAGCAATACTGCTATTGGCTATTTTAAATTGCAATAGCCAATAGCAGGCTGGCTATTGCTCCATCCACTGCCTTCTGTCAATCAGCATAGGATCGGACCTGGGGGAGTCAATCAGGGCCTGGTAAGGGATTTTAGGTGGGACCCCACATTTTTTTGGGGGTGTTGGGTTCCCCCACCTAAAGGGTCTGCTATTAATTGCTGGGGGAACTGCACGCTGTTTTTTGTTTTTACATCGGGGGTCCCCCCTAACATTCTTACCAGTCCTAAAGGGTCTGGTATGAATTGTTGGGGGAACCGCACACTGGTTTTTTTTTTGCTATTGTTCCTGTGGACTGTCAAAAGTTAAAAAGAAACAAAGTAAACATTTAGGCCTCATTCACATGAGCTAAGAAGAAACGCAAGTGTAGAAACATGCGTAAAATGCACATCTGTGTAGATGCATATTGGCGCATATATACGCATTGTAGGAACGTGTATATACGAGCATCTGGTCCATATACATTCTTCAACATACAAATACTTTTTAAAATTTTTAGCATTAGAAACATTATATTCCATGTGCATGTACGCGCATACAAGTGTGTTTATCTGCATACATGTGTGAAATACGCACAATTTATGGCCTCGAACAGCGACTGGGTGGAAAAAAAAAGGTGGAGGATCAACACCAGCATGGAGTTCATTCTGAGCAGCAGCGCTGGTGTAGATTACAGCAGGAAGTATAGCGGAAGCTGTACAGAAAAAAAGTGCTTCTATGAAATGTTTTACAGAAACAGGAGGCATGTGATAAAATAAGCTGCAAGCTAGACATGCAAGTACATGTCATTTGCTTTAATAACAATGGTGTCTGTTTAACATTATTATCGTACCGATTGTCTTCTTTATTTGGACTTTGATAATCTAACTGAAAAATTATATTAAGTAGAAGACAGAGGTGATAGGATACAGCTCTAAGCTCTGTGATAGAGCTCACCATTACCCTACTGGGTGATTTTATGCATGTCTGTTCCATGTACATTGTGATATCATTGACACTAACTGACTACAGATCTGAAGTATCTCTGATTAAAGAGGGTATTGACCACAGACAACAGAAAACAAGGATTTGTAACGGAGTGCTGTTATTTGAAACAATACTATTGCCAAGCTAGAAAAAGAAATACTGCCAGGAATGAAATATGTCAATAAAAAATGTCATGGTAAGAATCTCAATATATGAAAAGGCTTTCCCTGGGGGATCAAAATAGAGGCAATCGTGTCTGCGCTTCATTGATTTCATGACATTGTTCATTTCCTGCTCTGAATATTTGTAAGCCACAACATCCCTATGAACTGAACACTTCCTTTATGTGTTTACTTGAATGTTCAAAATCATCCAACAATATTTATTGCAGCATATATCTACACCTGAGAACTTTTTGAAGTCAGTGAGGGTAAGATTGCTGAGGAAGAAGGGGGGAGAACCTATGCAGAGTAGGGCACGATGTGTATAGTACACCAGACCACCACACCATACACTCCTGAACAAAATGGTGCAGCAGAACGGAAAAGATTGCACTCTTATAGAAATGACCAGGTGCATGCTCTCAGACGCCAACCTACCTAAGAAGTACCGGGGAGAAGCAGTCATGACTGCAACATACCTACAGAACAGACTACCATCAAAAGCCATTGAAAGCACCCCATTGTGGCATGGTGGAAGCCTAGCCTAGGGCACATTAGAGTGTTTGGATGTAAAGCTCACAGGAGTTCCAGTACAGTGCTGTGCTAGAACTCCTGTATTGGAGGTGACAGGGTCAATAAAGAGAACCTGTCACCTTCAAATGCTATCACACAGGGCTTAATGCTATGAAATTGATATCAGGAAAAAAAAGATTCTTTGTTTTTTTGGCAGAGGAGACATATATAGAGAAAATCCTCTACCTGCTAAAGGTCTTTTTAAATGTTAAATTTAGTTCTGCTTAATGCTATGATTTTTTTTCAAACAACAGTATACCATTCAAGTTACTAAGATGAGTTTAAAAAGTAAAAAAAATAAATAGAAAACGATTGTGCAGAGCTAGCAATGACAGCTAGCTCCGCCCAACTGTTTTCTATTGGCCAGCGGTTCTGCTTTTTCTTTTTTTTCCCCCCTTTATTCTGACACAGAGCCGTGTTAGAATAGAAAAAAAAAAACAAAAAACATTTTTGGCCATAGGAATGCATTGCTAGATTCCTATTGGCTATTTCAATTTGCAATAGCTAATAGCAAACTAGCTATTGTACTCGCCCTCTGCTGCTGTCAATCAGTAATGGTGGACCTGATGGAGAACTGCAGCAGAGGGCGGGTGCAATGCTAGTTTGCTATTGGCTATTGCAAATTACAATAGCCAATAGGAATCTAGCAATGCATTCCTATGGCCCGTGTCAGAATAAAGAAAAGAAAAGAAAAAGCAGTGTTTCTCTACTTGGCGGCCTGGAGCGGTAGACTCCCGGAGCACCCGGGAGAGTTTGCTGTCTGGAGATCAGTGTCCCTGGTTAGCTGGTAACCAGGGACGCTGATCTCTCTGCAAGTGGCCAGAGCCAGCCGTAACATCACGGCTGGCTCCGCCCAGCTGTCAGAAGCAGCCTGTTGGCCGGCCAATGGCCGGCCGCTCGGCCAGCTCCGGCTTTCAGCGCGGCACAGCCGAGCCGAGGCATATGCGCTCGGCTCGACTGAGCCGCTTGGCCAAGTTCGGGAGCTGTATGGGCTACTGAACCGAAGGGGTCCTGGGGCCGAAGCTAGCCGAAGGATCGGCCGAAGCTACGGCTAGATCCTTCGGCTGCTTCGTGAATAGACCCCTTAGTTTATGTTTCTGAGAATAATATCCATACCCTAAAGCTTTGTAAAAATCTAAAAATAGGTTGATTGCTAAAGCTTTATATTAACTGTACACCCCACAGACTGCTTTTATTGTGCCGCCCTTTACAACAGTATTTTTTCTTGGCCCACAGTTGTATATGCATCATATAGTGTAAACACGTTTATTCTACATGTCATATAATGGGATAATGTAATGAACAAAGAATCATCCTCCTAAAATTCCTGTGATCACATCCCAGCTAACTAAAAATTACACTGGCGCCAAAAAGTAGTCTTAACAACTCAGTTACACTCACTCCAAAGAATGCTCTTAACAACTCATCTGACATAACAGTAGTTCTGACATTGAACTTGATTTGTCTATCTTGAGTACATTGCACTTTGACTGAGATGTGTACAAGAAGTTCTTTATCTTTTGGAAGAATATGCCTTAGTGTTCTGTGTGCTCCATGAGAAGACTGATAAAAAAAAAAAAATACCCTTGAGAAGAAGACCTTGTGACTAATACACAATGGCGAATGGGCTACATCTGCGTTATGCATGTAGGCGCTTCTTATGGGTCTCAACAATAAGAACTCATTAATCTTTATCTCCATTGTGAATGCAGGTGCAGTACACTTTCCTGCATTACAACTTGAGGTAAAGATATATATATATAAAAACTGTATATCTCGTAAAGTACAGTGCTGTTGATCCTTATTATACAACTATTCTGAAAGAGTGCATAAGGACACAGTGCAAAAGTGCTTAAATCCTATAAAACAAAACTACAAAAGTGTACAAATAAATCAATAAACGACATTTTCAAATTACATAATCATCAATGTGTCTTTTTTGGTACACCGCTCCGTCCAATACCGGTATCCGATAGCCAGCTTCATGCAGGTGCTTGCCAGGAGCTGTCCACACTCAACAACTGAAGGGTTTGAAGAAAAAAAAGCCGCACACTGCTATTCTCCAGTACAAGGGGCCCGTTCACACTGGATACCATGCAACACACCTACCGTGCGTTACCAGTGTGGGAGGTGCATTGCGTTGCCATTCATTTGAATGGCACCCCAAACAGGGGTGTCCTGAGACTGGGTGACACCCGGAGCGGACCCGGATGACACCCCGCCGTGACATCATTGCGCATGACGTTGCTGCGCGGCCGTCTTATTGACGCCTGTCGGCGGCCATCTTGGTGATGGACGCCGGCAGAGAGAGGAGGGGACGTTCACCCGGCGAGATGAGGTATGCGGCCGGGTCCCGTCCTCTCTCCTGAAACTGTCGGGCTCTTGGTCCGTGACCGAGTGCCCGACTTTTCATAGGGGGTGACACCAAAATGACTATCAGTCATTTTGGTGCCACCCCACTAATGGTGGCACCCCGGTGCGGGCCGCACCCCCCTTGTGACGCCACTGACCCCAAACACACCTCCTGCCCACAATCCGATCGACCGTGCCACAACACGTGGCACCACAATATAACTAAGCCCATATGGGTGAAACACATTGATGTTGTTAAGTTTTTTTCTCCTTTCCCTTGTAGAATCCTATAGACCTACCCTTGCGTGCACTCTCCTAGATGGAAGTTGTCGGCTACACCACAAACACAAAAAGCATAGGATGCCAACCCACTCCCCTGCTCCCGCCTCCTTCAAGGTAATAGATGGACTACTGTAGGAGACTGCGCTGTACCTTCTGATCTTGAACACAATGCGTGCGCTCCCCGGCAGGAAGTTAAACCTGGACTATAGGCAGATAAAAACGTTACACAATAATAAAAGTTTTTTTTTAAAATATAAGCCATGTAAGAACCTGAACTCGACTTTATATCACCCTCTTGCATTCCCCTGTGCAGCAGAACTCAGAGTG
Source organism: Nanorana parkeri (assembly GCF_000935625.1). Taxonomy (NCBI): domain Eukaryota; kingdom Metazoa; phylum Chordata; class Amphibia; order Anura; family Dicroglossidae; genus Nanorana; species Nanorana parkeri. The sequence continues at coordinate 154,728 of NW_017308078.1, read as the reverse complement.
GAAGAGGGAGAAGCAGCACAAGAAGCCAATCAGTTGTGCTGCAGTGCTCATGTGCTAACAAGGAGCCAGCTGAGTGCAGTTGAGAGCTGAGTGACAAAGAGATGAGCTATCAGTCAGTTTGCTGCTTCTCTTTTTACTGTCCAATCGGAGGTTGAGGAAGGGACAAGGCCTGTAAGTTTTACCTAAAGCTAGACTCCAGCCTCACCTTCAGTTATGTAAAAGCTGTACAGGCTCCTCTTCTGTACTGAAATTGCTCTTATTTCATTAGACAATGCAAGCTTCTCACAGTGTGCATTAGTAGCAGCAGCATGTCAGATATAGCCCACCTCATTTATAAGTGGAGGACATCCAGCAACTTTAGCGCTTTCCTCCCCAGTCTTACTGTCCCTGGCCCTTTCCTTTCATTGGATTTCAGTTCTTTCATTTTTGGAGGCTCAGCATCACATGTAGGAGTTGCGTAAGGCAGTCTGAATGCAAATGCAGTCTACCTAGTAACACCCACTCCTCCAAAGTAATTTTATCCACTCATCAAGATATGTTGATACCTGCATAGCTCATTCCAAGACCCATCACACTGCCTGGGGGAGGGCTAAGGACTATTGAGAGGAGTATTGAGGCAGGGTGCTGTGGTGTTTTCAGCAAGCTACATACAGAACCCTGCTAGCCCCTCCCACCGGGCATGATTTGCCTACATTGCACAGAGAAGCACAGAGACCTAGTGGTGACATTACTGAAACAATGAAAAACAAGTTATCTACTTGAACATGTAGGCACTTCTAGGTGCATGCTTTTCAATCATGCATATTGCTTTACTCTAAGGCCCCCCATTTACACAAAGGCTTATGCTGCGTTCAGGGATTCCTGCATCCAGAGACAATCATCTATCCTAAACTGCAGGTAATCGTACCATGTATAATTACATGGGCACCGCCGCTGTCACCCTTTCATTAAAGAATAAAATGTTATTAAGTGCTCATTTTTGCCTAGGGTCACCTGATCCTGGGAGTCTGGCCAGCTGTGACAGTGCCCATTCCAGGCTCTCTCCTCTTGTACTGCAGCGATGGAATGTACCTCAGCATTCTCATGTCCAATACACTGTGTGTAGAACACGATCACTTAGAGACCTTAGGGCCTGTTCACACGACGTCTGGATTCTGTCCTGACCAGATCTGTGTGCTCCTGCACTAAAAATGCATCCCAATGTATCCCTATGTGTTTTATGGGCTACAGTTCTCACATGCGCGAGTCCGATCAGGTCACGACAGAAAAAATACTGCATGTCACATTTTGTCCGGTCCGGAAACGCACGAACATGTCGAAAACGCGCCGAAAACGGACCACACTGCAGCTAAGCAAAAAAGAAAGTATTCTTGCTACACTTTTCATGATGTCATCATCGTTGGACTTCCTGGTTGTGGTGGAGCAGTAGAGGGAAAACCAGTAGGCATGAACAACATGGTCCTGGACATAGAAAGATTTGTCGGATTGATGGAGCGTGCGCCAATGCTATACGACCTCCTGCGAGCTCGTTCTCTGCAGATTGCTGTAGCCAGCACTAACACCATGCCTGCAAACATGTGATAAATGTCTGATCAGCAGCTTTACATACACAAAGGGAAGTGGTTGTTTAACGAGAGGGCGGAAGTGACCTCAGAGGAAGAATCTGCATACTGACAGCCCCACGCTTAAAAAAGAAAAAGAAAAAAAACTGTCAGCGCCCGGACCGCGGTAATACGCATAAAAACCGCGTCAAAAATGCACCGCCTGCAGATCCGCACCAGATCCGGACCAGAAAATCGTGTGGTCAAGCCCTTAGACAGCTGCAACGGAAGGGAAAGAGGCTCCAGGGTCCGGTCTAAGAGCAAACGAGCTCTGAGGAGTGACTGGCTGAGTATAACTTTTTTGTACAAAACAAACGGTGGCTTCCCCGCTGTACAATTAGCTTTACTTGCCCAAAGCAGGGCTAAATGTAGAACACAGCTACCCGCCCGGCGCCAGGAACTGCATGTCCCGGGCGTCGGGTGATAGGAATTCCACACCTCTGCTGCCCCTCTACTCCCTACTGCCCCGAGGCCGGGCCTTGGTTGGCCTTGTGGGAAATCAAGGGTTGATAAAATGTTGTGCTTTAACTTGAAGAGGCACAGGGGCCGCATCTGACTGGGCACACCTAGGATTCCTGCTGAAAGAATCCATAGGTTCTTGAGACAGGCATCCCAGAACGCAGCATAAGCCCCATGTGAATGGAGCCTAAAGGTGCCCATACACCTTACAACCATTGTACAACTTGTTTTGTCCAGACATCTCACCCTCGTTCAATTTTTTTACAACTATAACTAGCCCATCATGCAAAGACCAATGTAGTTTGCAATTAACGCTTGTCAGCCCCACCACCTGGCTGATTTTCATCGATCGGAAGGACAGATTTTCATTTGAGCATGCGCAGTTTGCATCTTGAGATTTTTGTTGTACAACAACGCCACTAACCCGTCAATTTTTGTTCAACTAGACAAAAGTTTTTTAGCCTGCTTGAAAGACAAAAATTGGACAAAATTGCAATGGCAGACAAAAATCTCCATGCTTAAGGTGGCCATACACTGTACAATAGTGATGGGCTCGGGCGTGTATCTCTGCAGCTGCGGACCGGGAACATGTCTCAGGGCCTGTGATTGGCCCTGCGCGGTGCCGGCTTCCTGGCGGGCTCGGCACGAGGCGCTTGCGAACACGCCCGAGCCCATCACTACTGTACAACCCTCGCAAGACTTTTGTCTTGCAAGGGTTGTCAAGTAATTAAAAAAACGTACGATCTGCCCATCTTGGACAGGCAGATCGTACCTGCGATCATCGAAAGCCCGCCCCCCTAAGGGGCCTGCTTCCCATGACTGCAATGCTGAATGGGCAGTGTGCACGTGCGCACACCGGCCCGTTCGGCAGTTGTCGAACAAGCACGCCACTAACCCGCCGAGAATTTTCCAGCCTGCTTGTTCGACCGAAGACGTGCGATCGCACAGTAGAAACGGTCGCACGCCTTCTATACATTTTGCGATTATTGTACGATATTCTCGTACGATAATCGTACAGTGTATGGGCACCTTTACATATCGTTTAAGATGATGAAACAAGATCAAAAGGATGGAGGTGTAAATACTTCCGGATATATGAAACCACCTATAAAAGGCAGGCATGCAGATAACTCAGAGAACATGTATGATAGTGGATGCAAATTGTGCTTCAACTTCAAGAAAATGAAAGGTCTGATTCACGCTGACATACTTTGCATCTGCCTTTGAAGCTGGTAAAAAGCTTGTCGTATTCACAGACAAACACCATGTCTGTTATCGTTAATGCAAATTGCAACTACGAAACATGACAAGTTTTTGTGTTCTCCATGTTGTTTTATGCAAAGCACACATATACTGGTTATATGACAAAGTTATCATTTTAGATACACCCTGTATGTAATAAGCACAGTGGTGTAGTGGTTAGCACTTCTGCTGTGCAGCACTGGTGGTCTACGGCTCAAATCCCAGTCAGGGTGCTATCTGCAAGGAGTTTGCATGTTCTCCCTGTGCTTGTGTGGGTGTTTCCACCAGGTACTCTGCCCTTCTCCCACACTCTGAAGACATGCCGGAAGGTTAATTGGCCCTGTATGTGTTTGCAATAGAGAACTTTGATTTTAAGCTACATGAGGGCAGGGACTGCTGAGAATGTGCAGGAAGTAAAGAGCTGTGTAAATTGTTAGCACTATATAAATTCCTGTAAGACCTGTTTTTTTACATTACTTCTCCTTTGGGTGACAGGAATACATTTACTAATATACTCTTGTGACCCAAAGTCTTCTGGGTTCAGCGTCTTCAGGTTCTTGATTGGCCAGGCCGAGCTAATGTAACTCCCATGTATGTGCACGGGGCCTAGGCCCAGATGATTGTCCAGGGGGCCAGATATAACCTCCATGCTCCTGCAGTAATTGGCGGCTTTGAACTCAAGGAGAATGCCCTTATAGACAGCTGGTGTCTGATGGGGCAAGCCCAGCCAGTACAGGCAATGACAATAGAGCAGCTTTCCTGTGCCATCCTCGTTAATGTCAAGTGAAAATGGCGGAGGGCAAAGCAGCTACCTTGCCTTGGGTGACGTATTCCCGTAGGCAATAATTAATTGACTTAAAAATGACATATGCACAAGATTTCTAAAGGGGTTTAATGTTGGCAGTCAATATATGAGAAGAAAGGGCAATGTGTTTTAGCACGCTGTGCAGGTCGGAGCAATGTCCTCGGAAAGATTGTCACCCTCTAATGATGGCAGGGACACAACTGTGACACAGATTTGCCGTCAGCAGAATGTTACAAGTTATATAGGAGATGCTGCTTTGTCTGGGGATGCTCTCAACGCCCACATCTGTTCCTGCCCTTTATTAACGGCCTTCCCTTGGGAGTACTCGCCTTATATGATTGGCTGAGAGGGAGGAGATTTATATTTTTCTAGACGCCCGATTGGGTGAAGGTGAAGCAAGGACCATCTCCCCATCCCAGTGCAGTATAGATATTATTAGTAGGAAGGCATCCCTGCTATCCCTTTAGATGTGCATTCACATTGCTCTTGCCTAGGGGCTACTTTAATGATCAGTGTTACATTGTATAAGCAATCCTCCCAGTGCCTAAAGAAGAATGAGGATCATTCAGCAGAAATATTTCTTCTGGAAGCAAGCCGCCAGTACCAAGTGATATTTGAGCTCAGTAAGCTTTAAAGGTTTATGTCCATTGAGTGAGGACTGACTCCTGCGTCCACCAACAGATCAGTTCTGTCACAGATGCCATGTTTTTGCCCTGCGTCCAGTAATGACTACACAGATAGCACTAGTTCCTGGTGGAAAATCTACAATGCTATGTTCACATCAGAAGCGTGGAGCTGCATTGGCCGCAGTTTCCAGCGCAACCCCAACGCACAGACGAGGCAATTTGCCTTGTTTCAATGGCCTCACAGTGGTGTGCGCTGACAAAATGTGGTTGCACTATGCTGACTGAACTTCATGAAATGTCGCTTGTGACATTTCTCTACACCCCCCCCCCCCCCCCCCCAAAACACCGTGAAGAATTTGTGCGC